>NC_069505.1:500357608-500477608 GCF_027579735.1 Bombina bombina
AGAAGAGAGAGAGAGAAGAGAGAGAGAGAGAGAGAGAGAGAGAGAGAGAGAGAGAAAGAGAGAGAGAGAGAGAGAAAGAGAGAGAGAGAGAGAGAGAGAGAGAGATAAATATTTTAAAAATTATTATGGTTTTCTAAAATGTAAATTAATAGTGTACTAATACAATGTCAGAATATGCTTATAGAAAAGCTATTCATAGAGGTAAAAAATATATAAAATATATATATAAATATAACATTGTTGTTAATGGTAAAAATGGGAATGTGTATAAACCAAACAATTAAACACCTTTATTTGAAAAAAAAAAAAAATGATGTTTAAAGTCACTTTAAGCATGGACAGGCCTCTACTCATGAACATATCAAAGAATCCTCAATAATTTTTTAAATAAAGAAACATTAGAAATATGTAACTAACTAGTAATTGCACAGCAAAGATGAAAGAAATTATCAAAGTTTAGTTAACCCATTAGACATTTAGAAAATAGTACAAGCACAGACTTACCCTGGCAATGTTCTTTAAAATAAACAGTGTCCCCCTCAAACTGACAATGTAAGCTATAAATCCAACCAATATGTGAAGAAATAAAGGGTGCACATGTAAATAAACTTATATTATATTTCTCAGTATTTAATATAAAAGAGAGTGAAAAAGAGAGAGAGATTGAGAGAGAGATTGAGAGAGAGAGAGATTGTGAGAGAGAGATATTGAGAGAGAGAGAGAAAGAGAGAGAGATAGAGAGAGAGAGAGAGAGAGAGAGAGAGAGATTGTGAGAGAGAGATTGTGAGAGAGAGATTGAGAGAGAAAGAGAGAGAGAGTGAGAGAGAGATTGTGAGAGAGAGATTAAGAGAGAGAGAGAGAGAGATTGTGAGAGAGAGATTGAGAGAGAGAGATTGTGAGAGATAGATTGTGAGAGAGAGATTGAGAGAGAGAGAGATTGAGAGATAGAGAGAGATAGATTGAGAGAGAGATTTTGAGAGAGAGAGATTGAGAAAGAGAGAGAGAGATTGTGAGAGAGAAAGATAGAGATTGTGTGAGAGAGAGAGAGATTGTGAGAGAGAGAGACTGTGATAGAGAGACAGACAGACAGAGAGTGTGAGAAACACATGTATAAATTTATAAACCTGTAGTGCATTGCTGCTACTTCCATAAATGATAACAATATTTTTTTTTTTCAATTTTATATTAGTTTAATGTGACAGTAAAATTAAAAAAAATATTATTTTTAATTAATTTTTTAAACTTCATATAGATAACATTAAGCTCATGCACGTTAAAGGGACACTGAACCCAATTGTTTCTTTTGTGATGCAGATAGAGCATGACATTTTAAGCAATTTTGTAATTTACTCCTATTCTCAAACGTGCATCATTATCTTGTTATCTTTATTTGAAATGTAAGAATGTAAGTTTAGATTCTGGCCCATTTTTGGTGATAAACCTGGGTTGTCTAAAATGTATAAAAGTATGCCTAAAGAAATGAAATAAGTGGTCATTTTTAAAAAGGAAAGATAGAAGCTAAACACATATTAAAAAATATTTCTTGTTATAGCCTTACAAATAACAACAGAGTCAAGTGTAGATCTCAATTTTTTTTATTTAATGAGATTTTATAAAAAAATGTGATTCCTCAACTTTACATTGAACAATTACATTTGCCAAAATGAACCACTTTCAATCAATGGCTTTACAATGATATACAATATCATTCCTTGAAATGACAATATTTTGCTCAACAGTAATCCAAAAATAATCATCTTTTGGATTAGAAATAATAATGTAAAGTAAATAAAACAAAATAAAAACTGTATGTTGCACAATCAACTTTATTGCCCAAAAACTGCCTGGATATAGTCTGCTCGAGCTTGGACTCCCAGAGCATCATGCTCCAGGAATGGATCAATGTATTCACCATACTCCTGGTTATCCAAGCTCTCCAGATCTATATCCATGATTTTTAGGGCAATATTATGCAACATACAGCAAACCATAAAAATTAAGGAGACTTTGGAGGGGGCGTACTGAAGAACACCACCAGAGATGTCCAAGCAGCGGAACCGGCTCTACAGTACGCCAAAGGTGCGCTCAATCACCGATCTTGTGGCAATGTGTGCATGGTTGTAGCGCACCTCTTCCACTCCGTTGGGGTTTTGGACGGGTGTGAACAGCCACAGAAGACACAAATATCCAGAATCACCTGCATAAACAAAATAGATCATTGACATTATCAATCAGAATGATTAAAATATATCATATACATATGTTAGAGTATCTAAGAGATATTTACCTATCAGGATTCCCTCTTGCATTTGGCCCTCCTGGAAGCGATGGTATATGGCCGAATTCCGGAGGATGAAGGAATCATGATTGCAGTCAGGGAGTCCAGATCGTACACTCATTATCCTCAACCTGGCGTCACAGATGACCTGGATATTCAGTGAGTGGTTGAATTTCTTGTCCCAGTAGGGCTCCTCTTGACCACTGGGAGGCTGCACCAAGACATGGGTGCAGTCTATGGCCCCCAATACCCTTGGCAATCCAGCTCTTAGGTAGAACTGGAGCTTGACAGCATGTCACTCCTCCAGTGTATTTGGGAAGTGGACATGATGAACTAGGCGTTGGTGCAAAGCATTCAGGACAACCTTCAGATGACTTGAGAAGGTTGCCTGGCTCATACCAACGCCTAGACCTGTCACAGCCTGGAATGACCCAGTTGCCAAGAAATAGAGGACCGAGAGCAATTTAACCATCCCTGGGATTGCCCTAGTTCTTGCAGTGAGTGGCTCGAGAGAGTCAGCGATCTCGACATAGAGCCTCTCAATAGAGGCCCTATTTAGTCAAATTGATGGATTACCTCTTGGTCACTGAGGGCATGGAGCCCAATCCTTGGATAAAAAACCCTTGGCACTCACTGGCGTCTTCCTTGTCGCACCACAGCCATCAACACCCGTCTTGCCCTGCGTCTCCTTAATAAAAGTACAAACTGGACAGCATTGAGGATGTCCATTCTCAAAGCTCCAAATAATAATGAAATTAAGTGATTGAAGAGCCCCTTTTATAACGCCTAGTTTCACAGATGTGAATGATTTCAGTAATTGGATAAATGATGCGCCAAACATTACCTAACAAATGACTTGCACATTTTGATTACTATCGCGTCATTTTACGAGCAATTAATTGACTAATTTTTTTTTAAAAAAATATTTCTGTTATTTCTTGCGTCATTTGACGAGCACGATGGGATGTCTGAATGAATATCTGATTAAGTCATCCATGTGTGTTTATCAGCTGTAAGAAATGCAGGTATGTTTGTGCAATTAACAAAATTAATCATGAAACACACATGAGTATTTGGCTCTAGTTTCAATGTTATTTCTGTGTTTGGATGGCAGCATTGTGAAGGTTAAAAAGGTCAGTGATTACTGTGTTTTTAAGATTAAATCTTCAATAAATAGTGTTGTATTAACATTTGCAAAACTAAGTAACAAAAAGAATGCAATGTTGAACATTATGATGTGAAATATTGTTTGATATCCTTTATGTGATTTCTAATACCATTTACAAATAATTTCAATGTATTTTGAAAGTGCAAAGTTAAACAGTGACATAAATGAAGCAAAGCCAAATTTTAAAGGGCATTTTAGTTCCAAAAAAGGATCATAGCAACTGAATGAAAAGTGTGACATTATTAAAAAAAGTAATATGAGTGAATTACCTTTTAAGCCTCCACGATGCTGCCATACAAACATAAAATCAGAGTTCATGTCATGCCTATGTAAATATGCAGGTGTTGTGCATAATTAATTGATAGCCTAATTTGTATTGTGCATAATTAATTGATAGCCTAATTTGTATTGTGTATAATTAATTGTATGTTACGTCACAAGTTTCGAATTCTTCCGATCTTGAGACTTTAATAACTACGGCGATGCAATCTCGCGACGAGTACGACACGGAATTTGGCCGTGTTTTTAGTTGACGCTTTGATAAATAGAGGCCAATGGGTCTGATTGGCTTTTGAGATTCTATCATGCCAGTACAATGAAACCCTGGTTGTAATTCTAAAAAAGTTTTTACCTTGAGAACAGTGTGTCTCACAAAAACGAGGTGTTCCCTGCATTTAAGTATGTGAAGGCGGTGCATCACTTTGGACTCACAAACAATCATAATTTTAAAATTGTTTAAAACATATAAATAAAACATTGCAATAAAAATGTACAGTAAAAAAAACATTGTTTTATCGCACTAAATATTTGGAGCAATAATGTTCTGTAATAATCATAAGTAATAGAAAATCTATTGGGGTATTTATTTAGTGTGGGCTTCACTCTGTCAAACATGTGTAGAGGCCTGATTGTATCAGGGTCTGGAAACCCGGGACATGTATGTATTTACCGTATTTATCCCAGGCCTCATTCTGTCATACATGTATAGAGCCTACGTCAGGGTCTAGAAACCATTGGCATGTAAGTATTTATCTCAGGCCTCATTCTGTCATACATGTATAGAGCCTACGTCAGGGTCTAGAAACCATTGGCATGTAAGTATTTATCTCAGGCCTCATTCTGTCATACATGTATAGAGCCTACGTCAGGGTCTAGAAACCATTGGCATGTAATTATTTATCCCAGGCCTCATTCTGTCATACATGTATAGAGCCTACGTCAGGGTCTAGAAACCATTGGCATGTAAGTATTTATCCCAGGCCTCATTCTGTCATACATGTATAGAGCCTACGTCAGGGTCTAGAAACCATTGGCATGTAAGTATTTATCTCAGGCCTCATTCTGCCAAACATATATAAATGCCTAATTGTATCAGGGTCTGGAAACCACTGGGATATATGTATTTATTTTTCCCTAGTCTCATTCTTTCATACATGTATAGAGGCCTAATTGTGTCAGAGTCTGGAAAAAAATGGTACGTATGTATTTATTAATTGTTCCCCTCATTCTGTCATGCATGTAAAGTGGCCTCATTGTATCAGGGTTTGGAAAACACTGACATGTATGTATGCATTTATTTATTGGTGTCCTCTTTCTGCCATACATGCATAGATTCCTAATTGTATCAGGGTCTGGAAATCATTTGCATGTATGTATTTATTTTTCCCAGGCCTCATTCTGTCATATATGTATAGAGGCCTTATTGTGACAAGGTCTGAAAACCACTGGCATTTATGTATTTATTTATTGTTGTCCTCATTATGTCATACATGTATAAATACCTGTGTCAGAACCTCAAATGAGTAGTAGATTTTTGTCTGACAAATTTCAAAGTTATGTCTATGTCCACTCCTCCTGTATCATGTGACAGCCATCAGCCAATCACAAATGCCTATATGTTTATTCTGTGAATTCTTGCACATGCTCAGTAGGAGCTGGTGACTCAAAAAGTGTAAATATAAAAACACTGTGCACATTTTGTTTATGGAAGTAATTTGGAAAGTTGTTTAAAATTGCTGCTCTATCTGAATCATGACAGTTTAATGTTGACTTGAGTGTCCCTTTAATATAAGCTAAACATAGTGAAACACAGATTTTACCTTGAGCGCAGAGTATCTCACAAAGGGGTGTTCCCTGCATTTAAGTATGTGAAGGCGATGCATACAATAGGACTGACAAAATAAAAACAACATAATTTGAAAATTGTATTAAACAAATAAATTAAATATTAAAATAAAAACGTGCAGCACATTTTTTTTTTTTTTGATCACATTAAAAACCAGAGCAACAATGTTCTTCAATAATCATAATTTATAGAGAAAAAATCAATTTTATAGAATTTGCACAGGAAAGAAACTATTTAAGAGTCTGCAGTAGAAATCGTAATAAATCAAATTGTGTAAGCAAAAAACTCTGTGAAATATGTATTTATAATATGAAATTCTGTAACAAACAGCAAACCGTTCCTCAGTGTCAGGTGATATACTGTTGTTCCAGAATATAACTAGCTGGAATCAATGGCCGAGAGGCCCAACTTACCACAAACCCTTACTAAGACATTGCTAGTTAACACAGAAACCAAGGAGGAGTTAGGGCTAAGAGAGCAATGAAACCAAGCTTGGTAGCTGAACTCTGTCTAGTACTTTAATCAACACCTACAAAGCAAAAGATCAAATAATTACTAGAAAATAACTGCAGATAAATAATTCTAAATACCAAAGGAAAATATATATTAGTCTTGCTATCCAGACAAATATTAACTTACATAAATAACTAGAAAAAAACAAGTTAATTCTAGTAGAGGGCAGAATGTAATTGTAAAAATAAATTTGTTTGATGCAGATCTCATGAGAGAAAATGGGTCTGTGATAAAAATGGCTATAGAACATGCAAGATGCAGGAAAGAACAGCTACAATGTAAGAAAATAACCAAATACTAAATCAAACTACAAAGTCACTAAGCATAGTTAAAGAATTAGAGGTTGGCAAGTTAAACTGTCCAAGTCGAATCCATACAGGAACAAAAAGCACAAAATCAGAATACAGATGCAATATCCAAAAACCCAAGCTAAAGTCAAATAATAGAAGAAGGATTAAACAAAAGCAAGTCAGGGGAAGTCAAGTCAAAACCAGGAAATCCAAATAATAAATTGCCAGAGTAGAGGTAGCTACCCAAAAGAAACAGGATTACTTTAGAGACCATCCTGGAGTCATTTGATTAACCTGAAACTACTTTAGAAGTCATCAGACATCATCAGGCTTGTAAAGTAATCAGCTAAGGTACAAAATCCTGTGTGATGACTTCAGAACGATTGGCAGATTACCTTACTGATTACATCACAAGCATGAACAGCCAATGAATGACTCTAGAGTAGGGTGACCATATTGCTGCTTTAAAAAGGGACACATATAAAAAATCCATATGTCAGGGTTCTTATACAAAACATTTCTTTAAACAGCCCTGAAAAACAGCCCTGACATAAGTATTTTTCATATGTGTCCCTTTTTAAAGCGACAATATGGTCACCCTACTCTAGAGTCATCTCATTTAAATAATTTGGCCTGTGGGCATACTTCATAATTGTTTCTAATGACTAGTCTGAAAACCTTGATTACTTCAGAATGACTCCAGGAAGATCATCTTTTTTGACTAGAATAACACACTCAATACACAAGCGGCATCATGTTGCAAACAGAAATCTTATAAGGACTACTTTAATTAAGGCCTAATTGATCTTTTAGGTTTCCTTAAAGGTACATTATGTCTTACTGCAGAAGGAACAGAAATCACTCTTTGACAAAAACCTGTTATGACAGATACAAAGCATAATATTTTCCTTATTGCAAAATTATTTTCCTCACCTCTGTTAGTGGACTGAACAGGGGCATTATATGGGCGCAATTAAACTTTCACTGCCAGGTTTGACATATTTATTGAACATTTAACACCTGCAGTCTTGCTGTCTTCTTCTTGCAAACTAAAACGTGGCAAAACACTCAAAACACTACCCTAATAGAAAAACATGTGTAGGAAAATTGAGGTGATTTAAGGCACAATATGCTGAAATCAGAATAATCTGATTTATATTGGCTGCAGGACTTAATTTCTAAAGTGTATTCTCTGCTAACTTCACTCCCCCCAGTGTAGTTTTTCATTACTAAGAGCTCTTTAACTCTATGGGAGACATCTCACAACTCACAGTGACAGTGCCTTTTTTTTGAGAACTCCCCTCTGACCTATCAACGTTTTGATTACTCTAATTAAACAGATATGCAAATATGTTACCATAAAAAAACATATGAATATCCCATTTTACAAGTGTGTTTCTAAAGATTTGTGGTTGTAATTTTTTTTTCTCATTTCATGTACAAGATATTGTGTGTTGGGCACTTTTCACAACTAAGGCCAATATTAAACAACAAGCGGGTGGATAGGGGTGGACACCTGCCAGCCCAGCATTCCATTTATCATTGCACACTTATGGAAGTTTGGAACTCTGACCCTTCTCACACGCACGAACAGGGGCTGTCAATCTCCCTGGTCCACTGACCGCAGCTTCTTAACTCTCGGCTGCAGGCTTGCTTGTGCAAGCCTGCAGCCGGCGGGGCTCCGAAGCTGCTATTGCTGCTTCATAAATGGAGTCAAAAATATGTTAATGATGAGAATACCAAGAAACAATATGCTGGGAAAGATAGGTGTAGCTTACCTTATTTAATTTTAAAAAAGTATCTCCCCTTTGCAAAGAGGTAGCCTGACCAACATCTATAAATCTAGCCCAATATGTAGGCTGCACAGGGTGCCTGCTAAAGAATTCAGGAACACTTTCTATCCGTAAAGGATATAAAGTCAATAGCACCAGTCGGCTTAATTTTTTAATAACACCCAAAAGCTCTTAAACATTTTCCCTTTCATACAATTGATAGAATCACAAAGTTTGCTATAGGTGGCACTGGATTAGTGCAGCTATGAAAAATGGTAAACTCAATATTGAATGCTAGGAAACCATTGGAATTAAATTCAGCGTAAGAGTTGAGTTTGTCTGTCCAGTTAAAACTCTCAATTCTTTTATTTTTTTCCAAATGTTATTCTCTAATCACCATTTAATATTTTTTATAATGTTAGAAACATATATAAAGTGATGGGTATTACTCTATCTTCCATTAATGTGATAATATAACACTTGTATTAGATTTTGTATTGGGTTTTCTATTCTTTGTTTTGTTTTGTTTTTGCGTTTATTTTTATTTATGATTTTTTTTTATTTTTCCTCACAAAAAACACCCATTCTAGAATCATTCAAGATTTAGTTTAGTATTTGCATTATTAATACTGGACTTCATAAACATCTCTTGTCATTTAATATCCAAGTGCGTCTTTAAACGATCAACATATCTTGTTTTTAATTTCTGTTCACTTTATGTTTTTAAAGGTTTTTTTGTCCACTAGGAGGAGACATTGCATAGGTTGTTGTGAAACATTTCACTTGCTTCACTAGGAGTTAAAGGGACACTAAACCCAACATTTTTCTTTCATGATTCAGGTAGAGAATACAATTTTAAACAACATTCCTATTTACTTCTATTATCTAATTTGCTTCATTTTTCAGATATCCTTTGTTGAAAACTTCCGATGCACACAGGTCAGCCAATCACATGAGGCATCTATGTGCAGCCACCCATAAGCAGCTACTGAGCCTATCTAGATATGCTTTTCAACAAAGGATATCAAGAGAATGAAGCAAATTAGATAATAGAAGTAAATTAGAAAGTTGTTTACAATTGCATGCTCTTTCAAAATCATGGTTTGGTTAGAGGGGAGCTTACTCCAATGTGAAGTCCACCAACTCAATGTCAGCCCAGAAGGCTCTGGAAATGAAAGGACTCCAATTTTGTGCTTGTATACACTTGATAAATATAAGTGCAGTATACTCACTGAATCAGAAATCCAGTATCAGCGAGGCCACACTATGACAAAAGAAACCTTATTGTCTTCCTAAAAAAATAGGTTTATTAAGCTCTACGCATTTCAACAAATCAGTCCTCTTTCTCAAGAGCAAGCTAAAAGGCAGAAAAAGTGCCTTTTATTTTGCTCTTGAGAAAGACGAAATAAATAAGTTGCAGCCACTGTATTGTCAGGACTCATAAGGGCTGATTTATCATCGGTCTGTCCGACAAGATCGGCTCAGCAAATCATATTCGTCAGACATCGATGAATGCCGACAGCATACACTGTCGGCATTTACTATTGCACAAACAGTTCTTGTGAACTGCTTGTGCAATGCCGTCCCCTGCAGATTCCCGGCCAATCGGCCGCTAGCAGGGGGTGTCAATTAGCCCGATCGTATAGGATTGGGCGGATTGCAGACCGCAGCCTCAGAGGCAGTGGACTATTTATGGAGCAGCAGTCTTAACTGCTGTTTCCGGTTAGCCTAAAGGCTCGCACGGAAACAGGGGCATCAGGGGGCCATTCAACCCCAGTGTGCTTAGTCTTGTTTAGCTTGGCTCAGAAACTGCTAGCGCGGTTCGAAGAGGAAGATATCGCAGCTCTAAAAATAGCATGGCAGATTAGAGACACGTTAACCCAAGGCTAATCACTTTGAGTCCTGACGTGTATTCTTATGGCAATTAATATCCCGCACTGTTCTTGATTTTAGATGAAATTAAACCAATTATCCCATTTGTTATTTTGATGATCAACAACCATATCAACAGTTCCAAGTGCAGGTGTGGGAAAAAAGCTGATCCCTTGTAAATTAACAATCTTGGCTGGGTTTGTCCCAGAAAGATTGTGATCAAGTTGTAGTAAAAAAAAGGCCATTCCCATGTTTTCAACATCAGAAAAAAATGAATAGATTGGAATCGCTTCTTGTGTTTTAAACTGAAAAATATACAATTGTTTAAACCTATTTATTGCTAGCCTCTTTTTTTTATTATTTATTGCAGACTTGTCTCATTATGGGCTAGATTACCAGTGGCGCCCTAACTGTTGTGCGTAAATGAAAAGGGATTTATTGTGGCTGTTTGCGTGCTTCATGTTTTTTACTCATGTTACAAGTTGAAAGTTAACCCTTTCACTTGAGCACAAATGAAGTTAACGTGCGTCGGGTTAGCGGGACCTCAGAACTCTGGTTAACAAAACACATCAAAATATGTTACAAAGTATAGTTACACTCATGATAATACTATCTAATAAACAATATTTTAAAACATATTGCACAAAAAGTTATAATGGCTCAAAGATATGAGGACCCAGGTGTTAGAAAAAAAATACAGACTGCTTTAACATAGAGATTTGTAGATCTAAATCTCTAAAAATGTATATGCGTGTGTATATATATATATATATATATATATATACATACATACATAACATTTGTACTTATGTATTTATATGTTTATATATGTATTTACAGACATTATACACATAAACACATACATACATATGTATATATATATAAGTGCATTAGAGCCCTTTGCAGTTAAAGGGACATGAAACACACATTTCTTCTTTTGTGATTTAAAAAGAGTATGCTATTTTAAACAACTTTCTAATTTACTTCTTTTATCTCATTTGCTTAATTCTCTTGACATACTTTGCTGAAAAGCATATCTAGATAGGCTCAGTAACTGCTGATTCGTTGCTGCACATAGATGCCTTGTGTGATTGGCTCCCCCATGTGCATTGCTATTTCTTCAATAAAGGATATCTAAAGAATGAAGCAAATTAGATAATAGAAGTAAATTGGAATGTTGTTTAAAATTGTATTCTCTACTTGAATAATGAAAGAAAATATTTGGGTTTAGTGTCCCTTTAAGTAGATGAAAACATGAAAAAAATGTATGCAATATTCATATTTAATAAATGTATTATTATGTTATGTATTCACTGTAAATATTTCACATTCAAATATTCTGCACATAGCATTTATATATATATATATATATATATATATATATATATATATATATATATCTGTATAAATCTATACCTATATATAATTGTTTTATCTATCATCTATCTAGCATCTATCTATATGTATATGTATTTACCAAAATACCCTTATATATGTATCTCAATATTACATGTAAAATAAATAACAGGTTAGTGCACGTAAGAATATGGTATCGAGTTTGTGCGCGAGAAGGGTGCTAGGTTTTTTTCCACTTTTTTTAGTTCAATTGACTTCTATGGGGGAATTTGTTATCACACAATATTTTAAGTTGCGCTTTTTACATGCTTCTGTTTAGTGCACAAGCAAAAAATACTTTCAACCCAAGGCGTGCAAAAAGCTTACATCTATCACAGTTAAATCTCGGACAGGAGCTTTAAATATCGCTCCACTTGTAATCCGGCCCTATATCTGTGGAAAAGACTAATTGGGTTTGATTGTTCAACAACCTCTGGAGAAGAGGCAGCTGATTATGTTCATGGCTGGTAGGACATAAAACCCCTGACAATTTAATAAGCCCCGCCCCTTTAGCCCTTACCCATACAAAAAGAGAGGGTGGAAAGTGCACAAGAAGCAAGACCCCATAAAGGAAATTCAAAGTCAAAATTAAACTTTCATGCTTCAGATAGAGCATACAATTTTAAATTGTCTTCAATTCACTTTGCATCCTTTTTTTAACCCCTTAAGGACCAGCGACGTACCCTGTATGCCGCTGGCCTTTTTTCGGGACTTGATTGTTTTAAAGCGCGGTCTTGCCACCCGTGTTACGACTGCTCTATTCCACAAAGCCTTCTGGAGGGAGGGCATTAATAGCGTGTTCTTGCTAGACTTGTGCTATTATGTCCTGAAAAAACCCTTAACGACCAGTGACATACAGGGTACATTGTGGTCATTAAGGGGTTAAAAGCATACCTAGGTAGGTTTAATAGCTGCAATACCCTATGGTCATGTGATTGGTGACATAATAAATGTCTCTTGTAATTGTCTCACTTCATTTCATCAGCTAGCCTCCAGTAGTGCATTGTTGCTCCTTCAACAAAATATAAAAAGAAAATGAAGCAAATTTAATACTAGAAAAAAAATTGGAATTGTATAATCTATCTAAATCATGAAAGAACAAATGGGTTTCATTTCCCTTTTAAAGGGACAGTCAACACCAGATTGTTGTTTAAAAAGAAAGATAATCCCTATATTATCCATTCCCCTGTTTTGCATAACCAACACAGTTATAATAATACACGTTTTACCTCTGTAATTACCTTGTATCTAAGCTTCTGCTGACTGCCCCCTTATTTCAGTTCTTTTGACAGACTTGTATTTTAGCCAATCAGTGCTCACTCCTAGGTCACTTCACGTGCATGAGCTCAATGTTATCTATATGAAACCCATGAACTAATGCCCTCTAGTGGTCAAAATACATTTAGATTAGAGACAGTCTTCAAGGTCTAAGAAATTAGCATATGGACCTCCTAGTTTTAGCTTTCAACTAAGAATACCAAAAGAATAAGGAAAATTTGTGCTAAAAGTAAATTGGGAAGTTGTTTAAAATTACATGCCCTATTTAAATCATAAATGTTTTTTTGGGACTTGACTGTCCCTTTAAGTGTAGCATTTACTCACAGAGGAATAACTGTAAGCTATTTGTTGACATATTATATATACAATATGTACACACGGTGGAAAACTGTGCCTGAGTCCATCTTGCAGACTTTATTTGTCTTGCAATATTTATTTATTTTTTGGGTCAGTGAATTTAGGAAATGTAACTTTTTTTAGCCATTGGCTCAAGTATGCAATATATTACTATTAAAGTACCAGTAAATACAGTATATTTGCATAATCAACAAATGCATGATAAAAAGACAATGCAATAGCACTTAGTCTGAACTTCAAATGAGTAGTGGATTTTTTTCTGACAAATTTTAAATGTCCACTCCTCCTGTATCATGTGACAGCCATCAGCCAATCACAGATGCCTATATGTTTATTCTGTCAATTCTTGCACATGCTCAGTAGGAGTTGGTGACTCAAAAAAATGTAAATATAAAAAGACTGTGCACATTTTGTTAATGGAAGTAAATTGGAAAGTTGTTTAAAATTGCATGCACGGCTCTACAATTCCCCTTAGAGAAGTGGAGTAAAGATGACAAGACCTAGCACCTAATAAATCTTTCCGAGAATTGTTACCCTGCTCCTGCTTTTTCCTTATTCCCTCCGGTTAAACTTAACTGTGTCTCCCTCCTCCTCCCCGGTGCTGGCATACCTTCTGCGCTGAACTTTGGAGGCTGGCGGGCCTGCCGTGGGTAGAGCCCGGATCTTTGGAGAGAGTTTGTCGGCGGTTCCTCCTCCCCCACCGGTGCTGCGTGGGAGGAGAGGTCTGTGTGTGCACCTTGCGCTGCTCTGAGAGTGGACCCGCATCGGGATAGTCTGGCTGGAGCTGCTCCGGGAGGACGGCGGGCCTGACTTTGACATCCGTGGGGCTGACTTGGGATTCTACACAGAGGCGATCTGTGGGCACTTCCTGCTTCACCGTTGCTGCACAGGAGGAGGTGGGTCAAGTAAGAGCAACGCTCCTTCCCTGTCATTACACACCTCACAAGTCTTAAAGATCCCTCTCTCTCCCCCTGGACATCTCTTGAGGGAGCGGATTCCCTGAAGTTACCCAGTTCGTGGCTTGCCAGAAATACACCGGAGGGTGAGTACACTCCCTTTAACGAGGGAAGTTCTTTTTGAAATAAATTAAAGGAAAGTGAGGAGCAAGGAAAGAGAAGAAAGAGTGAAGGAAAGGGAGATGCAATAGGGGGAACCCGGGCAGAAGCATAGTGCAAGTTGGACTGAAACCCTTTACAAATTGAAGGGAGGAAGAAAAAGAAAAAAGTGAGAAAAAATCTCCCCATTTGGGTATTACGTTTAAAGCAGATTGACTGTTACAGGAGAGTCTCACCCTCAGCAAACATATGAACAAGGAGCGAAGGGAGGGGGGTTAGGAAGGAGGGAAAAAAATGGAACAGATCCTATTATATTTGCCTGTCAAAATGTATCAGTAACAAGATACAAGTGTCGAAAAGTTGCCAAGCTCTATAAATCTCTTATAAGAATCACATTCCCCCTCCCTGCATTAACATCTGCCAGAACAGAACTGTACAGAAAAAAGAAACCCTAACTTTTACCAAAAATTTTGTCCTAGGCTGGGATGGTTGTATCCTGTTGAAATAAAGGAAAAGGACTATCTAACCTCCTCCCTTGGTTCTCAAGGGGAGGGGGAGTGAGAGAAAGGAAAAAGGAGACAGATATAAAAAAAAAAAAAAAAAAAAGCCCTTCTCTCCCTTGCCATTTCTTGCTCAGATTTATATTGCCCTGTCATCATTTTTTGATATTTCTCTTTATCTTTTTTTAGAGGGGCTGGTCTACGGTTATAAGAGCTAATGTTCACAGGCTACTGTTTGCTGTATATATGTAACAGCTCCATGGTGGGATTCCTGTAAAACTGGGCATTAGCTATACTGATAGGCTCCTTGGGGAAAGGGCAGCACTCAGGTGTACACACACAAAATTTTCTCAAAAATCCTAACCTTTCTGTAAAGGAGGGAGGGAAGCAGGGAAGGAGGGGGGAAGGGTAAAGAAAGTTTGCCTAAATAAGTAGTGAAGGAATTTGCCTGTTTCTTCTTTTTCCCTTTTTTTTTCTTTTCTGTCTAGCTAATGTTTATTCTCTACCTGTGCCAAGATAACCGTTGTTTACACTGAACTTTCTATGCCCAGGTCTTAAGAGTTAAGATCTTAGTTTAAAACATTAACTTTCAGATAAGAGGTAACACTCTGTGACTAGTAATACTATTCTTTGATAAGTATTGTTACAAACAACCCCCTTTAGGACGGACTAAAATATAAGCCCACGTGGGCAGAGTAATATTTTATTTTTTCTGTATAAAACTTAAAACCAGAGGCGACAAGGGCCAAAGCCTGGAGGATTGAGCCAGGCCATTTGGATTTAATCTCACTGTAACACTAAACAAACACGTCATTACTTGACAAATTCACTTTGAAAGCTTTCCTCACAACCTCACTTAAGAGTCTCTACTCTCTTAAATGCACTTATAACTAGTCACTAAGATTGAAGGAAAAAGAGGAGGAAAAAGAAATATTTTTTTTTTTTCCCCTCTTTTTTCTTTTTTTGTTTCTCTCTTTCTTTTTTCTTGCACTCCCTATTCCCCTTGATCACCCTCACAAACACTTCCTTCACCCCCCTACTTTTTTTTTTTTTTTTTTTTTTTTTTTTTCTACCACAAGCACATTCTATTATCACACATCACCATTTTTTGGTGTCTTTCTTACATTAATTAAATATTCACGCAGACACCCGGCACATGGATAAGTT
Organism: Bombina bombina; assembly: GCF_027579735.1. Taxonomy (NCBI): domain Eukaryota; kingdom Metazoa; phylum Chordata; class Amphibia; order Anura; family Bombinatoridae; genus Bombina; species Bombina bombina. The sequence continues at coordinate 500,373,379 of NC_069505.1, forward strand.
TCTTAATACTTCTTCTAAAATCACATCTCCAAGTATGGCGAATAGGCATAGAGATAAAAAAACCAAAGGCCTGGCTGAGGTTACCGCAGAAACTCATCTCACAACTAATTTAAATCCAACAAGCGAAGTGTTAAATCTGCAAAGTCTGGTCTCCAATATCTCAGAAGCTCTGACCCCTAAGTTTGACACCCTTAGAAAAGAAATTAAACAGGACATAGAATTGCTATCAGTGGAAATCAGACAATTTTCGAATAGGATGCAAGAGGCAGAGCAAAGGGTGTCTGACTTGGAAGACCTCACTCTTGCCCAAGGTTCCAAACTTGATGAGGCAGAAAGTAAAATACAAAAAATACAGATGAGACTAGAAGACCTAGAAAATCGGTCTCGTAGAAATAATTTAAGGATAATAGGCATACCCGAAGGGAAAAAATTTGAAAATTTAACAGCATTTATAACAGTGACCCTGGGTCAAATTTTGGAATTACCAGATTCACAGGTAATAATTGAAAGAGTACATAGAATTGGTCCCCCTCAGACAGAAAGTAACATCAATAAAAGACCTAGGCCAGTCATTGTCCGATTTCTGAATTACCTAGACAAAGTTAGATTGTTACAACAGTACAGAAAAAAACAGCCAATAAGTGTAGATGGGGCCAAAATCCTGATTTTTCAGGATTACTCAGCAGAAACCTCATCAAAAAGGAGAGATCTAACACCCATCTGCTCAAAATTTATTCAAAAGGGTTATAGGGCAATTTTAATCTATCCAGCCAAATTAAAGGTAACTATTGGAGACAGAACTCACTGCTTTGATAATGTCACAGAGGCAGAGAGGTTCTTCACAGAATTAGAATATGTGGGATAAATGTTTTTTCTTTCTTTGTTATTCTTTCTTCCTTCTTTTTAGCAGGAATCTAATGATTACAAAATTAGGAGTCTTAGATTATACCACCTTGTTGTTTTGTTGCTTATTATTAAAGTATAATATGGCCGTATTGTTAGGATCACGATCCTCGAAAAGGATGTCCCCTCATGCTAGGGGTAAAATCAGGGGGGGTTCCCCCCCCAATCAAATAATTGAGTGTCATGGTTTAAAAAAAAAAAAAAATTCCCCCTTTTTATTTATTTATTTTTTTTTATTTTTTTTTTCTTCCCCCTCTCCCCCCCACCTCCCCTGCGCTCTCTCTCCTGCTCCCTTTTTTCAGAATAGTTGATTATGTCTTTTTCACAAAATAAGGTTAAGATAGTATCTTGGAATGTGGGAGGAATCTCAACTCCCATAAAGAGAAAAGCTATAGTTTCTCACATGCGTAAATTAAAAGCTGATATTATGTTTCTACAAGAAACACACCTAAACACAGAGGAAACAATGAAACTCAAGGGTTCTTGGATCAAAGAAATAGTCTCCTCACCTAGTATTAGAAGAAAGAGAGGAGTGGCAATTATGATAGGCAAGAGTTTGCAATACGACATACTTCAGACAAATAGTGACCCGGAGGGTAGATTTGTAATGATGAAAGTTCGAATAGCTAAGCAAATCTACACACTTTACAATGTGTACGCACCTAATGAGTTAAACCATGAATTCTGGAATCAGATGCAATCTAATATACTGATGCATACTGAAGGCTTTCTAATCATAGGCGGGGACTTCAACATGGCTCCACAATCTCCCTTAGATAGGATGAGAAGTAACTCTAAACAAGTAAAATCTAAAAAGGACAATTTAGAAACAAAAATTTTCAAAACTCTTTACCAAAATTTATTAGTTAAAGACCTATGGCGGCTTCAGAACCCAGATGTGCAAGATTTTACGTGTCTATCTAGGGCACATAAAACCCTGTCTAGAATAGACCTATTTCTTGTAGATGAGAGGCTATGCCTAAAAAACGTAAAGGCAGGAATCACACCTATATTCTTATCGGACCACTCCCCTATATTTCTCGAGCTACAACTGAGCAGCCTGAGAAATGCTCCACTGAGATTTAGGTTCCCCTACTACTTAACAAACGATATAAAATGTAAAAAACATCTGACAGATATATTTAAAGAATATATCCAAAACAATAGAGACTATATAGACAGACCAGAAATCTTTTGGGGTGCCGCAAAGGCGGTTGTCAGAGGAGAGATAACAGTGTACGCGGCTAAGTTAAATAAGAAGTTGAAAGCTAGAGAGAAAGAAGTCACTAATTTTGTCACAAACTCTTATAATCTTTTTCTTTTACATAAGACACCCTTTAACTGGTCAAGATATGTAAGAGCCAAAAACGAAAGAGATGCATTCACATTGCTTACAGAAACTCAAAAAGATCTTAGATATCAGGCAAAAATGTACCGATTTGGTAATAAATCTGGCAAAATATTGGCCAGATTAGTTAAGGGTGAAAAAAACCCTTCTATTATTGATAAAATCCAACAGGAAAGCATGATTTTTTCCAAATCAGAAGATATCTTAGAAATATTCACAAATTACTATAAAAATTTATATTCACCAAAAACTCCAGATATGGATCAGGCTCAGGAATTCTGGAGTAATGTAGTCTGTCCCACAATCCCAGAAGAGATAATTACTAACTTAAACAATCCGATCTCGGAGGAGGAAGTTAACAAAAAAATTATGGAACTTGCACCTAACAAAGCGGCAGGCCCAGATGGGCTACCCAACGAGGTCTATAAAATCTTAGCCCCCGAGGTAGTTCCATATCTTTGTAACTTGTTTAATGATTACTTCATAAATGGTAAAACTATTCCTCCCAGTTTCACCGCTTCGTATTCAACTTTACTGTTAAAAGGGGGGAAAGATCCAATTCTTAAAGAGTCTTACCGCCCCATAGCTCTTCTTAACTCCGAATATAAAATTTTAGCTTCAATTCTAGCTAGTAGGCTTCAAACAGGACTTATTCAAGTTATACACAACGATCAAGCTGGCTTTCTCAAGCATCGCAACTCTGCTTCCAAAATAAGAGAAGTATTAACAATAACGGAATACTATTCTCAAAAGGCCGATATCATCGAGGGGGTAGGGGACGACCCAGACCTGGCAATAGTTGCCATTGACGCAGAGAAGGCCTTTGATTCAGTACTCTATAGTCATATATTTACATCTCTTGCTAAATTCGGGATCACAGGCAAATTTTCTAGTTTTATAGAAAATTTATATAAAAATCCATCCACAAAATTAATAGTTAATAATCTTCTATCATCGGAAATTGGAATTTTTAGGGGCACACGTCAGGGTTGCCCTCTATCCCCTCTGATATTTAATTTGGCCATAGAGCCTCTAGCAATAAAAATCAGACAGTCTCTTCAAGGGATTGTAATCTCTGACCACGAAGTAAAAATTGCACTTTACGCGGACGATATACTTCTGTACATATCAAATACACGGAGAAACATACCTGAACTTTTGCACATAATTGCTAGGTTTGGATCTTTTACTGGTTACAAAATAAACCCATCTAAGTCAGAGATTCTGTGGCTTAGAAAGAAGAATGATTCTCTTAGTAACCACCCCTTCAAAGTGGTAACAGACTCTTTCAAATATCTGGGAATTAACATACCAGTTAACCCTCTTGATTTATATGAAATTAACATTATACCAATCTGTTTGACAATTCGAGAAAAATTGAAAGCCTGGCTGAATCTGCCAATCTCTCTCTCAGGGAGAATAGCACTTTTCAAGATGGTGCTTCTTCCCAAACTTTTATATGTGTTACAAAACACCCCCATAATATTGTTCGAAAAAGATATTAGGTCCCTTAACTCTGCAATTCGGAACTTTATTTGGCAAGGGAAGAGATCCAGGATATCATTGTCCAAACTCTCTGCTGGGAGAGAGTTTGGTGGCTTAGCATTGCCAGATATAAGATCATACAATCTTGCTTTTCTAGCACGTACAGTGACAGATTGGTTCCTTACTAAGAATTACGTGACCAACAATCTATTGGATGAAAACATCTGTCATCCATTTTTCCCTACAGCCCTGGTGCATTGTGAGCCCAAAACCTTACCACCAGTAATCAAAAAACTCAAAACTATTTTTAACCCCATCAAAGCCTGGTGGAAACTAGGGACCCTCCTGAAAGTAAACTGTAGCGCTTCACAATTTATCCCAATAAAAGGAAACCCGAACTTTCCCCCAGGCCTAGCCTCGGACATTTTTGATAGGTGGTCACTTAAGGGCTTAAAGAGAGTTCAGCAACTTGTCAAGAAAGAACTTAATTGTGTAAAAACATTCGAAGAATTAAAAAATGAATTCAAACTAGAAAACAACGAATTCTATGCATACCTACAACTGAGACACTATATCTCAGAACTGGTCAGAAAGTCAGGTTGGTGCTGGGACTTGGGAGAACTGGAAAAATGGCTGACATTAACAAAAAGTGGTTATTCATCAATCAACTTTTGCTATAAATCCCTAAGTGACACTAAGGGACTTCTTAACCTAGAACAGATAACGTCAGGTTGGAACAGTTTAATTACCCCAAATGAGATAGATCTAAAATTTATCCAAAAATCTATCAGAAAAGTATCCCAGGCCACACTCTCAGCAAATTGGAGAGAAGCACACATTAAAATATTGCAAAAAGCATATTTTACCCCTGAGAAGGGTTTCAAACTACATAATTTAAATTTCAACAGGTGTCCAAAATGCTTATTTCTAGCAGCCGATCTAAAACATATGTTCTGGAGTTGCCCGAAAGTCGGGCAATTTTGGCACAAACTTGAATACTGGTTTAACAAAGTATTGCGGGTCTCCCCTCCGGGTCTCACATTCTTACAGGTAATATTTTGTATTAAGAATGAAGAGCAACACTCTCAAGAACATTTAATAACCCTCTCGATCCTTGCATCTAGATGCCTAATTCTAAAATACTGGAAAAAACGTAGGGCCCCCTCCATCTTAGAAGTTAAAAACTACCTGAAAAAACAATGCATGTTAGAGCAAAGGGATACCAATTTAAGTAATGAAGATGAGATCAAATCATTTTTCAAGAAATGGTCAGCTTTCATTAAAAGCTACCCAGAGCATGAAATAGAGTATCTGATTTTCCCGTTTAGAAATTCTGAACTTGTTCAGTTAAATATTTGGTAGGGGGTGGGGGAGAAGAGTTTTGGGGTTTTTTTTTTTATTTTTCCCCCTCTTTTTTTTTTTTTTTTTTTTTTTTTTCCCTTTAAGAAATGTAGTTCGTTCGAGATTGTTTTTTTTGGGGGGGAAAGAGAGGGAAGAAAAGAGAGGTTCAAAACTGGGGAACCTGGTATGCATTATCCAAGAACGGTAATTGTAAAGGATGTAAAAGGTTTTGTTGATGTTTTTTTTCTTTTCTTTTTCCCTGTCTTTATTTTTTATGTTTTTATCTGATCTTTTTGCTTTACAAATTGTAAATATGTTCATTATTGAAATAAATAAACAAAAATTTAAAAAAAAAAAAAAAATTGCATGCTCTATCTGAATCATGACAGATTAATGTTGACTTGAGTGTCCCTTTAATATAAGCTAAACATAGTGAAACAGTAGTCCTTCATTTTCTAGTTTCCTTTGTATATACCTTACTAAGGAAATACCTCCTCATATCACTTCAAATTAGAGACGTATACCCTGCACTATTAGTCAGCACTTAAAGGGACAGTCAACACCAGAATTTTTGTTGTTTAAAAAGATAGATAATCCCTTTATTACCCATTCCCTAGTTTTGCATAACCAACACAGTTATAATAATACACGTTTTAACTCTCTGATTACCTTGTATCTATGCCTCTGCAAACTGCCCACTTATTTCAGGTCTTTTGACAGCTTTACATTTTAGCCAATCAGTGCTCACTCCTAGGTAACTTCACGTGCATTAACTCAATGTTATCTATATGAAACACATGAACTAACGCCCTCTAATGGTGAAACACTTTCAAAATGCATTCAGATTAGAGGCAGGCTTCAAGGTCTAAGAAATTAGCATATGAACCTCCTAGGTTTAGCTTTTAAATAAAAATACCAAGAGGGACTTCCGGTGGGCGGGCTTCGGGATAGGCAGCAGAGCAGTAGAGCTCCACATCAACTTGCTCTTATTTGCCCAATAAACTACCTTTTGTGGCTCACTCACGGCTAACTTTGCCCTTCACCTACCCAGCTGCCTCCCTGGAGCCCCACGAAAAAATCCTAGGCAGGTCCCGCTGCCCGGAGTGGAGGGGTTACTTGAAGGCGATCCCTCTCTGCACTTTTTCACAGGAGCGACTCCGGCTCCCCCACTGAAGACCCCTATTCTAACTTTCCGGAGTAGGGAGACACTTTTACCAGAAGGCTACTTACCGACAAAATTGCGGAGACCAGTCCGGCTCCCACCCCTTGTTCCTGGCAATCTCCGGCTGCTCGGGCCAGCCGTGGGGAACTGCGCTGCAGACGCAGCTGACACCATCTTGGGTCCACGTGGCTCTCCATCCTCCAGAGCCAGAGAAGTGTGGAGTAGACGGTGAGGCTAAACTCCGCAGAGGCAGGCTTCTGTTACCCTCGACGCCTGATACCTCAGCCTTCGGACCTCTGCCTCATTGACCTCCTGGGCGTCTGGCCACATGGTCCTTGCTGCGGCCTACCAGTGAACGATCGACAGATCAGCGAACCGGCCCTCTCACCTGGGAGGGCCCTCTGACATTGGAGAAGATTGTCGTGGGCCCCCTCCGAGTGGCGCTGAACCGTACGTGCCAGCAGGGAACTGTACTTCGGGTAAGACCATTGCACCTGCACCTCCATGTTAGCCTCCTTGACCCATACAAATAACTGGTCGTTGCTACTAGCTGTATTATAAGCACAAATCAAAGACACTAACTGGGGCCTGTCTGACACCAATACACCCCCCTCTGAACATCTGGACTGGGTCTCTCTTTGCCACACACGGAGGTAAACATGCGGGCATTTGCTTGGCCTCTTATGGAATAGACCTTTACTGGCCACCCCTGCTGACCTTACACCAGACCCTAATAGAATATTTTATAACAGGCCCAGGTGGAACAAGGGCTAACAAAATAACTTTCTCCAGGGACTGACCACATCCCCGCTACCTCTGCACTGCAGGGAGAAAGAGGTGGACACTTTGCTTTCCAGGACCTCTGGAGAGTGGAACTGAATCACACTATACCGGTGCACCTTGATACCCAGGGGACAGAAACTTTATAGACCCCTATATAGGGGACACTCTCCTTGAACCACGGGGTCAAATTTTTCCCTTACCATATTATGCAAAGCTGCACTGTACTGTATGATATATAATTGATGTCAGTTTTTGCTTCTAACCACTACTTTCTTCCCTATAAAGCAGCCTGGTCACTGGCTCACGCTGGGCTTTTCTCTTCTTGCAAGGAGGCTGCAGACTGAGGTGGGAGAGTGGGAATTCCATGTCCCTACTGTTGACAGGTTCTGACAATATTTACTCTGTTGCATACTGTTCTGTTCATTGATGGTTGATGCATTTTATACTATAATTACCTTACCTTGTCTTGGTTCCCTTGTGAAGGACATTTGCCATTCCACTCAGTAACATTAACATAACACCTGTTTTTCAATACCTTACCTCTTCCCTTACAAGTTACTAGGTATATGGATAAATTTTTAACCAACACCCCAATGGCGAGCCGCAGTAAAGCCAATGACCGCCGCCATAGAGCTGCTAGTGATCTAGCCACTCAGGGCCACAGTACTGAAGCCCCGTTAGAGGGGGAACAGGTGGAAACCCACCCTATTGTAAAACAAATCACTCTGCTTTTCATGCCTAAAATTGACAATCTACAAAGGGGCGTAGACACTCTGGAGGGTGAAGTCAAACAGTTTTCAACCAGGTTGGGGGAGGCGGAGGGCAGAATATCAGATCTGGAAGACTCTAATATCAACACATCGAGTAGAATAGCACACTTGGAGAAACAAAACACATCCCTCCAGCTGAAAATAGACGATCTAGAAAATAGATCGAGGCGCAATAATATGCGTCTCCTTGGTCTCCCAGAATCCATTAAACAACAGGAGTTGATTTACTTCATAGAAAACACTTTACCATCACTACTGAATGTACCCATCAAAGACCTTTCTGGAGGGGTAGAGAGGGCACATAGGGTGGGACCGGATAGACCTAGTCAGAATTTAGACCAACCTCGCCCCATAATGATAAAATTCTTGCATTTTCAAACCAAAACTGCCATCTTGAGAGCTTACAGAAAAGCAGGCAAGCTGATGTTTGAAAACTCAAGGCTACTTCTGTTCCAGGACTTCTCTGCGGACCTAATGAAACGCCGCAGAGAATTCTCACCCCTATGCTCACAGCTCCATAAGGAGGGTAAACAGGCCTTTCTTTTGTACCCCGCTAGGCTCAAACTGGTCACCCCCAGGGGTTCCAGATTCTTCGAGACCCCAGCCGCTGCTCAGGAATTCTTAGACAACTATGGTCCCCTGGTACGCAGTCCCACACGCAGCCCTCAGAGACAACTGAGAGGGGAGGAGGGTTGAATGGGAAGTATAGGTATAGCTAATAAATGCTTAATTATGTCTAAATTGTATCAAACTTAAATTGCAATAATGGTTAATTGGACATGGATACTGACTTTGTCTCATTTGACCACGCTACTGTTGGGACCCCCCTTGGAGAGGGGCCAGGTGTCTGGCCCGCTCCTGGACACAGGGTCCACACTCGGGACAGCCACGTTGGACTGTCCCGGTTGTGACTTCACAAGATTTTGTTACAAAGGTTTTGAGTTATTAGTTGAGACAGCTTTTCTATGGCTGTTTCCGATTATTGGTGCACATGTTGGAAAAAATATCTGTCATAACATGTTAATTTTTACTGTTCTTATTATAAATGCTGTATTAAATCGGGTTCTGATGACAAATTTGAATTTCTTTGCAGCACCATTGTTTGTAATATCGGTTCAATGGGGCCTGGCTGGGACTTGGCATGGAGAAGGGCTGAACCGGGAGCCTCTACCCACGCCGCAAAGGTTTGAAACCCTCCCTTTTTTTTTTTTTTTTTTTTTTCTTCTCTCTCCCTCTCTCTTCCTCTCCCCCTCTTGCTTCGATGCCACAAGCCTCTTCCCTCTTCCCCTACACCCACCCCCCTGTGCTTGTTTCTTCGATGCCACCTACACCTCACCAACCTTAGCAATGAAAGTACCTATGACACTCACATCATACTCGCTAGATAAGATTTAATCTGTACTCCTGGAATGTTGGGGGAATCCACTCCCCTATTAAGAGGAAGTCGATTTTAACCCATCTAAGGAAAAAACGTGCAGAAATTGTATTCTTACAGGAGACCCACCTCTCAGATTTAGAACATAGTAAATTACAGACTGGTTGGGTGGGAAGAGCCGAGTTTGTCTCATACAAATCAGCTAGTAGAGGATTGGCTATACTTTTCGGTAAACAATTGGAATATGAGACTTTAGAGGTGCTTAAAGACCCTGAAGGCAGATACCTGGTAGTGCAGATTAGAATCCTAGACAACACCTACACCCTCTGTAACATTTATGCCCCCAACCAAAGAGACAGAAAGTTCTGGGATTCCATTACGACCCTACTCACACCCTACCTGGGTACACACATCATTCTAGGTGGAGATTTCAATTTAGCTCCCAACCCCCCCTGTGATAGACTTAGAGACCCTAATAGATGTGCAGCGATAAGCCTGCCCAAGGTTTCAGACAAATTTGAGAGAGAGGTCTTCGAGGGTCTGGGAAGTGCCTTGGATGTCTTTGACATCTGGCGTCAACTCAATCCTGATGGCAGAGACTATACCTGCGTCTCCAGAGCCACGCCTTCCATGTCACATATTGATCTATTCCTGATTTCAAACTCTTTGATCACTCAGGTCATAGATACAAAGATAGGTGAAGTTATTGTCTCTGACCACGCCCCTATAGCACTATTTCTTGATACCACACCCAAGGTGCCTAACAGGCGTACCCTGCGTTTCCCAAAGTATCTGGTAACCTCCCAAGAATTTCAGTCCTACCTAGTTCACTGCTGGGATGACTACAGGATAAACAATATCCAGCATCTAAACTCGCCAGAACTCTTCTGGAGCACGGCTAAAGCCGTTCTTTCGGGCAACATCATCGCGTTTATGGCCCGCCGAAAAAGGCAATGCACGGAGAAAGTTGCGGGATTGAGAGATAGACTGGCGGAGGCTTACCGTGCGTATTGCACGACCCCCTCTCACAATACTTACCGCGCTTACACCTGCATCAAGCAGGAGTATGACTCACTCCTTGCGCACCAGGCCTCTCAGGCACTCATACGGACCCGGAGTAAATATTACCGGTACGGGGACAAATCCGGAAAACTTCTGGCCACCCTGGTGAAACTGAACACCTCCTCCAAACATATTGCGGCGATCAAGGTCGGGGACAGAGTCCTGAGGGACTCGGGGGCCATTGCAGAAGCCTTTGCCTCCTACTACTCCTCTCTGTACGCAAGCGAACTCCCCACGGGGAATGAGGCGAGGGACCGCTTCTGGGAGACGATCAATCTCCCAAAACTCTCGGAGGAACAACTAGCTAAGTTGAATGCCCCCATAACAAGGGAGGAAGTAGAAAAAACCATCATGAGCATGTCATTGGGTAAGGCGCCTGGCCCTGATGGCCTACCGATTGAATTCTATCGTTTACTCAAACCCCAAGTGCCCCCCCCCCCCCTTGTGGATCTGTTCTCAGCCTACTCCGAAGGGGAAAAAAAACCCTCCCCAGAATTCCTGTCTGCCTCTATCACATTAATCCATAAAACAGGAAAGGATCACCTGCTACCTGAGTCTTATAGGCCGATCTCTTTATTGAATTCGGACTATAAGATCCTTACCAAATTGTTTGCCGAGAGGCTGAAGTTCATCCTGCCCAGTATCATCCATGAAGATCAGACGGGCTTCATGTACGCGCGCTCATCGACGGTTAACGTGCGAAGAGTCTTACAGATTGTACAACACTTCTGGGCAGGCACCCACGCTCACAGGGAAGATAGACCGGAGGCCTTTCTGCTATCCCTGGATGCGGAAAAGGCCTTTGACCGTGTGGAGTGGGGTCATCTGTTCCACACCATGGCTCAAGCCAACTTCACCGGTCCCTTCCTTACCCTTATCAAAAACCTCTATCAAACACCAACGGCAAATGTGCTAGTGAACAATATATTCTCTCCCAGCCTTCAATTGCACAGGGGTACTAGGCAGGGGTGCCCTTTGTCGCCCCTCCTTTTTAATCTAGCTTTGGAGCCATTGGCCATCAAGCTTCGTCAAGCCTTTCCAGGTATTGATGTCTCCGGTGTCCCGCAGCATCTGGCTCTATATGCAGATGACATGCTCCTATTCGTGCAAGACCCCCAAGTGCACCTACCTAACATTCTGCAGAATCTTGCTGAATTTGGCCTCTTCTCCGGCTATAAAGTCAACGTGCAAAAATCGGAGATTCTTTGGTTGAACCGCTCGAGGGGATTAGACGCGAGATACCCCTTCTCGGTAGCTTCCCAGGATATTACATATCTGGGTATTAGGATTTCGGCCAATCCCAACAGACTGTATGCTAACAATCTGACCCCCATGTGCGCGAAACTTAGGGCTCAGATGAACAGTTGGAGATCTCTTCCACTTTCGTTGTCAGGAAGGGTGGCCCTACTTAAGATGGTGGTACTCCCACGACTGCTGTATCCACTGCTCATGCTCCCCTTACTTTTGAACAAAGCCGATATCAAACTCTTAAATTCAGCAGCGAGAGCCTTTATCTGGCAGGGGAAAAAATCAAGGATCTCAAGAGATAAGCTTAGCTTGCCCTTTCTCCATGGAGGCCTGGCGCTCCCAGATTTCCGGCTATACAATTGGGCCGCTCTGATTCGGCTGGTGGTAGATTGGCAGGTTGGCACTGGACATTTTTGTTGTATGAGTCTAGAACAGGCGGTGCTGGTTAATATCTCTTTGGCTTACCTCCCACACGTGCCAGACGCGGGATCCCTATGACCCCTGGGTCTTAGCATGTTATACAAAGACCCCTTAAAGGCCTGGTTACTGGCACACAAATTCCTGGGTAAAACTTGCCATGCCTCTCCTTACTTACCGATTAGAAGGAACCCAGACTTTCCGGCAGGCTCTGAGACCCTGCCTTTTCGCATTTGGGAGACGCGGGGACTGTCTTCACTTAGACACCTGTTGGACCCCTTATCAAAAACAATCAAAACATTTGGAGCTTTGCAGAGAGAATACAACATACCTAGAGCACATTTTTATGCCTACTTACAAGCTCGTCACTATACGGGGGCGCTGGTCAGAGACGGGGCAGACTTTTGGGAGGGTTCTCCCTTCCGCCTTTCTCAGACACTATACACCATGGGTAGGTTCTCGCTTTCGGAAATTTACCATACACTCCTGCACCACCCGTCTGTTTCGCATCAGTCATCGATTCAGGCAGGTTGGGTCAAAGAGGGTATGAGGGAGGTCTCTTGGATAGAAGTAAAGAACAGCCTGGAAAAAACCAGGAAAGCGACTTTGTCGGCTTCATACAGGGAATCTCAAATATGTTTCTTGCATAGGGCCTACCTCACCCCAAGGGCACTGGCAAAGTGGGTCCCATCCTCCTCGAATAAGTGTACTAAATGCGCCTTAGCTAACCCCGGGCTTCTCCACTACATATGGGAGTGCCCCCCAATCAGGCAATATTGGGGTAAGATACAATTTTGGCTGAGAAGGCGGTTACAGATACAGATTGAATTACTTCCTGAGACTATAATATTTCTGTTGTGGGATGAGAGGCTTCGACAGCAAGACTCGGTACTAAGCCTAATCATTTTAGTGGCTAGGAAACACTTATTACAACACTGGGTAGCAGATAAAGGCCCCTCTATTAGAGGTTTCCAAAATATGCTAAAATCACAAATTTTCATAGAACAGATGGATGTGAGAACCGATGTCCAGAATAGATTAGGCCGATTCCTACGTAAATGGCGCAGACTTATACTCACTTTCGAGCTGGAGGTTCAGAGGCTAATTCTCAGACCTTTTAGGGACTCGGTTGCCTTCATGGAGGACTCACTTAGAGGGGAATGGGACCACTTACTGAACTAAAAAGCTATGGGGGATATTATGTCAGACTCCGTAACTTACCTGTATCTTTATCTCCCTCTCATCCCCCCTCTCATCACTACTATAATATCCTCTCCTCCCCCCCCCCCCTTTTTTTTTTTTTTTTTCTCTCAGCCAGGCCTCAGCATTTTAATGGTCCTGTCCTGACAGGTCTGTAACGATTACCTCCGGAGGAAGATTTACTATTTGCACTTGTTAGTTAGGGTTATACTGTTTAGTTAGAGTTACGGTTTTGTATGTTGCAAAGAAAAAGGAAAAAAGTAGAGTTTGGGATTAGGACTTATGCACCACGATCATGTCAATTTTCTACTATGTACTGAAACTTAACCTCCAACTGTTATTCTGTTTTAGCAAATAACATGTCAAGCATGGAATCTGTGTTTTATACACTGACATTGTAATGAGTAATCACTCCCTGTTATAATGTGACAGTAACCTGTAATCTTGTTTTGTGTGTGCATTTTGTCCTACCTAATAAAAATGACATTTTAAAAAAAAAATACCAAGAGAACAAATTACTTGAGGTACATAACTTTGTTCAGAGATGTTATGAAAAAAGAAAAAAAAAAAAGCTACTAGTAATGAAATTTCCCAAGCTAGCTGTTTAACAGAAAATGACATAAAAATGCTTCAGGGTAGTACACATGACTGAATGTGGGAGGGCTACAGTAAGAAAAGCCCCACTAATTGCTGGTTTAGCACATGACCATTGTTAGGCAGTTTTTACTATATTATGTATAGCAATAAAAAGACACACGTAGGGCTATCAACTTTCTAGCCCAGCCTGCACTGACCCATTAGAGCCTTTAGATGGAGCTGTTCCCAATACTAAATTATAGGACAGGAACGAGAGAGAATAGGAAGTGGTTCCTGATTCTTCAAATTTCATTATAATAGCTTGAATTCCAGTTCTTACCTTTTTCACAGCAGTAATTTTGACATGAAATAGTAGTTCAAATACAGCTGTTAGTAATGACATTAATTAGGGTTCCATTCCATTTAGGTTTACGAGAGCTGGGTTCCTGCTATTGCTCAAGTGTAAGGGGAGGTCACACAAAATACTTGCCACTTTAACCTATAGAAGCTGTTTTCTCAGATTTTTTTCAGTTTTTTTGTAATACTGCATACAAATATTCTGTACATTCTGGTTGTATTCTAATAAAGAAACTGAGAAATAATTATATATGGTCATTATACCATTGTTAAAAACAAAAAATCTAATCGTGGCCTAAGACTTTTCCACAGTAATATATATATATATATATATATATATATATATATATATATATATATATATATATATATATATATATGAGAACGAAGAATACTGGGAAATGTTCAGCGCCAGGTATTAACCTATATAAAATCACTATTAACAAGTGCTCCACTTATATGGCTAAATAAAATGCAGTGGTATTTTATGATAATAAATTGTCCAGAGGGGATGTTAGGCTCACAAATATGCGCAAAGCATCTGTGCAGGCAATATAAACAATATATATCCCCCTGTAGTACTCTCGTATTGTAGTGTTCCTACAAGCCGTTATATCAATCATATGAGGTAAGTGTATTGCGGTATATAATCCAAATGTCTCCTTGGGTGACTGTGCTTTTTCACATGATATAGGATTCCTCCACTTGATTCCTATTCGTAATCCCACTGATCCTGGGCTCTGTAGAATCTTCTCTCCACTCCTACCACAATTGGGTATGATCGTGTATTAATGGAAACAAGAGAGAATGGCACAGAAATAGTGTAATACCGTTTATTCAAGGATAGGATAATAAAACAAATATATGAATGCACACTTACAATTTTAGACCTCAATGGAAATGAGGTAACACATTCAGCAACAATAAAATAAAGCTAGGGCGCCTTATTTATTTGGTTTGAGTTAAAGCCCCAAATGTGAAACAAAAGAAATTGCACCGGCCGGTTACAGTTATGCTCCGTAGTGTTTGGATAAAAGCAAAGAGTCAATTCCGGCAATATAAGCTTTGTACTTCTTATGCACACCAACACCTTATCGAAGGATAAGCAAATAAGCACCTTCTTCCTCAGAGGTATAATGCCGGTATGAGGCCCTTAGGTGTCTATTTAAAATTAGGAGCTGACTTCCATCTTTTTAATGTTAGCTTAAATACATTTATAGGATATTTTTAGAATGTATCATGTATGTGAAAAAGTTGATAGAACCAGTATGTATATTTTATTGTTACTATAGTTCATTTTTAGTTATCGGACCCTGGCGTTTGGAATATCTAAAGAGTCAATCCGGCAAGATTTTATATATATATATTTTTATCTTTTTATCTTTTTAACTGTTTATCTTTCTATTATTATTTTTTAACAACTTTACACATTTATATATATAATTTATTTTATATAAACAACTATTTTAATAAATTATGAATAAACAGTTTTTTTAAAAGCATAGGGTTGTTTTTTCTATATGAAGTTACTGTCAGGGTGCCAGGAATCAGATTGAGATGAGAAGTGCAAATATAATCACACCTTTATTAATAGCAAAAAATAATAAAAAGTCCACAAGTCAAAACCAGAGCTGGTAGTCAGACGAGCCGAGTCAGGAGCAAAAGCGAATAGTCAGACGAGCCGGAATCAGGAACAAGGAAAACAACAGAGACAGGAACAAGGCAGGGATCAGGAACCAGGAAGGACGTCAGGCAGCCAGGTAATACACAGGAACTCTCACAAACAGGTCTGAGACAACGCAAAGGCAAAGCATACTGAACAGAGGCCCTTTAAATAATAAGTGATGACATCACAATTCTGAGACTGCATCCTGTCTTACATGGATGATGCACACCAGTCTGGCCATAAAAGGAAGTGCAGGAAATGAGCAGCATCCCCCACAATGCACCATAGTCAGGAAGAGAGGTGAGTAAAATGGCTGCCAGCAGCACATGGCAAACACAACAGGGAAAAAACCCTGACAGTACCCTCCCCTCAACAACCCCTCCCCCGCGGGAGGACAAAAGGCTTATTGGGGAAATGGACCGTAGCCCCTCCAGTGAACCAAATACTGTACACGGCCCCTGGACATACGAGAGTCATTAATGCTGCTGACCTCATACTCCTCATGGTTGTCAACAAAGATAGGAAGGGGACGAGGCAACACAGTGGTAAACCGATTACAAACCAATGGTTTCAAGAGGGAGACATGAAAAACATTGGAGATGCGCATAGCAGGAGGAAGGTCAAGAGCGTAGGCCACAGGATTAACCCGTTGGAGTATTCAAAAAGGACCAACATAACGGGGAGCCAATTTATTGGAAGGTTCAAGTTGCGGGAGGACAGCCAAACTCTCTCACCAACCAGGTAGGAAGGTGCGGGCAGACGCCTACGATCAGCCTGGAACTTTTGGCGCTGCATAGAACGATGAAGGCAATCCTGAATCTGCACCCACGTGGAACGGAGTTGCCGGAGATGCTCCTCCAAAGCCGGAATACCCTGAGACATGAATGAATCGGGCAACAAGGATGGTTGAAACCTATAATTCGCCATGAACGGGGATAACTTGGAGGAAGCATTAATAGCACTATTATGAGCAAACTCTGCCCAAGGTAACAGTTCAGACCAATTATTGTGGTGATCTGAGATATAGCAACGGAGGAGCTATTCCAGAGCTTGATTAGACCGTTCGGCAGTCCCATTGGATTGAGGGTGATATGCCAAGGAAAAGGAAAGCTGGATCCCCATTTGAGCACAAAAGGAACACCAAAATCTGGAGACAAACTGGCTACCCCGGTCCGACACTATCTCCTTGGGTAACCCATGTAAACGGAAGACCTCCCAGGCAAAAATTGAAGCAAGCTCCTGAGCGGTAGGCAGCTTCATCTAGGGAATGCAATGTGACATTTTAGAAAAATGGTCAACCACCATAAGGATAACAGTATTGCCATTGAAAACAGGGAGCTCGACAATGAAGTCCATGGAAATATGTGTCCAAAGATGCTCACCATTAGCAATACGTTGAAGAAGACCCATAGGAAGACGTCAAGGAATCTTATTCTGTGCACATACTGAGCAGGAGGCAACATACGCAGCAACATCAGAACAAAGACCTGGCCACCAGAATTGTCGAGTTACAGACCAAATCATTTGGTTCTTGCCTGGGTGACCTGTGGCTTTAGGATAGTGGTAAGTGTGCAAAAGTTTTGTTTGAAGATTCTCAGGAACAAAACACTTACCACTAGGTTTCTCAGGAGGTGCATTGGTTTGTGCAGCAAGGATCTCCTCCCCCAAGGGAGAAGTCAAATTAGTATGTATGGTAGCCAAAATATGGTCAGGAAGTATAACAGGAGTAGGTACAGACTCCTCCTTGGACAGAGGCGAAAATTGTCGAGAGAGGACATCAGCCCTAACATTCCTACTACCAGGCAGGTAGGAGACCACATACTTAAACCAAGACAAAAATAGCGCTCATCTGGCCTGTCGGGGTGACAAACGTTTTGCTTCAGATAGATAAGTTAAATTCTTGTGGTCAGTAAGAATGAGCACTGGCACGCTAGTACCCTCAGGAAGATGCCTCCATTCCTTGAGTGCCAAAATTATGGCCAGTAATTCCCTGTCGCCAATTTCATAATTGCACTCCGCTGGAGACAATTTCATAGAGAAGAAAACATACGGATGCAAGGAACCGTCAGGTGTAAAACGTTGAGACAAGAGGGCACCTACTCCAGTCTCAGACACATCGACCTCAAGAACGAAAGGCAGGACAGGGTTAGGATGAGCCAGAACTGGAGTGGCAGCAAAGGCAGTCTTAAGACTATCAAAGGCCTTAATGGCAGTAGGTGACCAATGGAGTGGATTATTCTCTTTACGGGTGATGTCTGTTATATGTTTGACCAAGGAAGAAAAGTTTTTAATAAACTTTCTATAGTAATTGGCGAACCCCAAAAAACGTTGAATAGACCGAAGACCAACTGGGCGAGGCCACTGCAGAACTGCGGATAACTTGTCAGGATCCATGGAGAACCCTGCAATGGAGATAACATAACCTAGGAAGGTTACTTGAGTCTGATGGAACTCACATTTCTCAAGTTTACAAAACAGGCCGTTCTCACGTAGTCTCTGAAGAACCCGTGTAACATCAGAACGATGAGCCTCAAGTGTGGGTGAGTGTATGAGGATGTCGTCTAAGTACACCACAACACAATGTTGCAACATATCTCGTAGGACATCATTAATAAATTCCTGAAAAACAGCAGGAGCATTACATAGGCCAAAGGGCATTACAAGATACTCATAATGCCCGCTCCTGATGTTAAATGCTGTTTTCCATTCGTGACCCTCCTTAATCCTAACGAGATTGTACGCTCCTCTCAAATCAAGTTTAGTAAAGACTGTAGCTCCCTTGAGGCGGTCAAAGAGTTCCGTTATGAGCGGAATAGGGTAAGCATTCTTAATGGTAAGACGATTAAGACCCCTATAATCGATACATGGTCTTAACTCGCCACCCTTTTTCTTCACAAAGAAGAAGCCAGCCCCTGCAGGAGAGCAGGATTTGTGGATGATCCCTGTGACAGAGCATCGGCAACATACTCCTCCATAGCACAATTCTCTGCAACAGACAGAGGGTACACCCGGCCCCGAGGAGGAACGGCTCCAGGTTGCAGGTCTATGGCACAATCGTAAGACCGGTGAGGAGGCAACATACCGGCACACACCGTGTCAAACACGTCTAGGAACTCTCGGTACTCCTCTGGCAATTGAGATACAGAAGAAGTGCACAAGACTTTAACTGGTTTCCAAAGACAAGTGGAAATACATTGTGGGGACCACGACAAAATTTCGGACCTGCGCCAGTCGAGACTGGGATTGTGCTTTTGGAGCCAGGGATAAGCCAGGACAACTGGGAAATGCAGAATATTTATCACCTGGAACTGGATGGCTTCAAAATGGAGAGCCCCAACAGCCATGGACAATGGAGCAGTTTCATGAGTAACGAGTGGGGGCTGAAGGAGCCTGCCATCAATGGCCTCAATAGCAAGCGGAATGAACCGAGGCAAAACAGCAATGAAATAGCCTGCAGCACCGGAGTCAACAAGAGCCTGAGTGACTATGGAGGAGTCCACCCAGGAAAGGACAACCGTGACCAAAGGTTTCTCCTTAAGCGGTTCCGGGGACGAAGATAAACCTCCCAAGGTCTGCCCCCGACAGGACCTTTGGTGTGAGCGTTTTCCGGCCGTGTAGGACAAGACTTCAAAAGGTGACCCTGTAACCCACAATAGAGGCAGAGCCCCTCCCTCCTCCTAAAGGCCCTCTCCGCCGCGGAGAGATGCGTGAATCCCAACTGCATCGGCTCAGCAGTACCTGGTGACTCGGGACGAGGGGGAGGCATGAGTGGGAATGAACACGTAGGAGACAACGGAACAGGAGACTTCCGCAAGCGATCCTTGAAAGAGGGCCTCTCTCTGAGTCTGATGTCAATTAGGATCAAAAAAGACACCAATGCCCCGAGATCCTCTGGTAAATCTCTGGCAGCAACTTCGTCTTTAATCGCATCAGAGAGCCCATGAAAGAAGGCGGCAACAAGGGCTTCATTGTTCCAACCTACCTCTGCGGCAAGCGTACGGAACTCAATAGCACACTGAGCAACAGATCTTGTACCTTGCTGAATGGACATGAATCATTTAGCAGCAGAGGAGGAGCGAGCCGGAACATCAAATACCCTTCAAAAGTATGCCACAAATTCAGGGTAATTTGAAATCCCACAAGGGATTAGCCCAGGCAAGAGCTGTGTCAGAGAGTAACGAGATGAGAAATCCCACCTTAGCTCTGTCAGAGGGAAACGCCTGAGGTAACATCTCAAAGTAAATGCCCACCTGGTTCAAAAACTCTCTGCACTGAATAGGATCACCTCCATATCGCTGAGGTAGAGGTGCAGAACCGGACATGCTCCTGGTAGGCATAGGTGCAGCAGCAGAAACAGGAGCAGCCATAACTTTGGTCCAAATATGCAGTGCGAGTCAGCAGGGTTTGCAGGGCTAGTGCAAATTGATCCAAGCAGTGATCCTGTACATCCATCCTGGAAATGATGGCAGGTAAAGGTGGATAATTAGCAGCATCTGGATTCATGGCCTTTGCATAATGTCAGGGTGCCAGGAATCAGACTGAGATGAGAAGTGCAAAAATAATCACACCTTTATTAATAGCAAAAAATAATAAAAAGTCCACAAGTCAAATAACAAGCCAGGAGTCAAAACCAGAGCTGGTAGTCAGACGAGCCGAGTCAGGAGCCAAAGCGAATAGTCAGGAGCCAAAGCGAATAGTCAGACGAGCCGGAAACAGGAAGAAGGAAAACAGCAGAGTCAGGAACAAGCCAGGGATCAGGAACCAGGAAGGACGTCAGGCAGCCAGGTAATACACAGGAACTCTCACAAACTGGTCTGAGACAACGCAAAGGCAAAGCATACTGAACAGAGGCCCTTTAAATAATAAGTGATGACATCACAATTCTGAGACTGCATCCTGTCTCATATGGATGATGCACACCAGTCTGGCCATAAAAGGAAGTACAGGAAATGAGCAGCATCCCCCACAATGCACCATAGTCAGGAAGAGAGGTGAGTAAAATGGCTGCCAGGAGCACATGGCAAACACAACAGGGAAAAAACCCTGACAGTTACACTCAATATTACAAATATGTATTAGGAACCTTTTTAAATAATATGTCTTTTTTTTTTTTTTTTTTTAAACATGTTCCTTTTATATGCATTTTATGGGATTTCAATAGTATAGTGGAGTATCTAAAGTATATATCCTTGCTCTAATGTAAGGGTAATTGACATCTCTATGCATCACAACATTGTTAACACTATGTCCAAATTTCTTTTAAAGGCTCCACTTAAACTTTTTGAAAGACTTTTTCAAGTTTCACTAGTTAATATAGCGCAATTAGTTTTACATTACATGACTAGTGTCTCGCCGCAACTGTAATCATTAGGATTGTCATGTTAGCATAGAGCGGCAATTTTTTTGAGACCTCTGTGACGCACGTGTAATTATCACGCCAATCAGGTAGCAGATGTATCAAGGGAGTTTTTTACCAAATCCTAATCCACATTAGCTCGCGTCTATCTAGCAAAGAGAGGTCAAGCCCTCCATATGACGACTCTGCCAGAGTGCATTCGATCAGACCTATTAGATCACAGAAATTAGGAGGGGTGTGTCAGCTCCTAATTTTAAATAGACACCTAAGGGCCTCATACCGGCATTATACCTCTGAGGAAGAAGGTGCTTATTTGCTTATCCTTCGAAACGCCTCAGGTGTTGGTGTGCATAAGAAGTACACAGCTTATATTGCGCCCTAGCTTTATTTTTTATTGTTGCTGAATTTGTTACCTCATTTCCATTGAGGTCTAAAATTGTAAGTGTGCATTCATATATTTGTTTTATTATCATATCATTGAATAAATGGTATTACACTATTTCTGTGCCATTCTCTCTTGTCTCCGTTTATACACGATCATACCCAATTGTGGTAGGAGTGGAGAGAAGATTGTACAGAGCCCAGGATCAAGTAGGAATCAAGTGGAGGAATCCTATATTGTGTAAAAAAAGCACAGCCACCCAAGGAAACGTTTAGATTATATACCGCGATACACTTACCTCATATGATTGATATAACACTTGTAGGTACACTACAATACGAGAGTACTATTGGGGATATACATTGTCTATATTGCCTGCACAGATGCTTTGCACATATTTATGAGCCTAACATCCCCTTTGGATGATTTATTATCATAATATACCACTGCATTTTATATATCCATATAAGTGGATTACAGTTCATAGGGAACTTGTTAATAGTGATTTTATATAGGTTAATACCTGGCGCTGAATATTTCCCAGTATTCTTCGTTCTCATTTTCATGTTTTAGGGATATCTTGGGAAAGGTTATCCCGCATCTCTGGGGGTTGTATTCATAGCATCTGGTATTTCCAACTATCCCTTGTGATTCTGTTTATATGCAGTTTTGATAAATTTGTCTTTTGCTAAATTTATACAATATAACAATATAATATAGTATGTGTTCATATATTTTAACAATCTATTGTATATATATACACATTTACATTTAAACAGCTGGTGCGATTATTCACAAATGGAAGAAACACAAAATAACTGTCAATCTTCCTCGGTCTGGGGCTCCATGCCAGATCTCACCTTACAGAGATTCAATGATCATGAAAATGATGAGGAATCAGCTCAGAACTACACAGGAGGATCTTGTCAATTATCTCAAGGCAGCTGGGACCATAGTCACCAAGAAAACAATTGATAACATATTATGCCAGGAAGGACTTAAATCTTGCACCGCCCACAAGGTCCCCATGTACAGGCCTGTCTGAAGATTGTCAATGAACATCTGAATGATTCAGAGGACAACTGGATGAAAGTGTTGTGGTCAGATGAGACCAAAATTGAGCTCTTTGGCATCAACTCAACTCGCCGTGTTTGGAGGAGGAGGAATGCTGCCTATGACCCCAAGAACACCATCCCCACCGTCAAACATGGAGGTTAAAACATTATGCTTTGGGAGTGTTTTTCTGCTAAGGGGATAGGAAAACTTCACCTCATCAAAGGGACGATTGACGGGGCCATGTAGTGTCAAATCTTGGGTGAGAACCTCCTTCCCTCAGCCAGAGAATTGAAAATGGGTCGTGGATGGGTATTCCAGCATGACAATGACCCAAAACACATGACCAAGGCAACAAAAGAGTGGCTCAAGAAAAAGCACATTAAGGTCTTGGTGTGGCCTAACCAGTCTCCAGACCTTAATCCCATAGAAAATATGTAGAGGGAGCTGAAGGTTCGAGTTGCCAATCGTCAGCCTTGAAACCTTAATGATTTGGAGAGGAACTGCAAAGAGGAGTGGGACAAAATCCCTCCTGAAATGTGTGCAAACCTCGTGGCAAACTACAAGAAACGTCTGACGTCTGTGATTGGCAACAAGGGTTTTGCCACCAAGTACTAAGTCATGTGTTGAAAAGGGGTCAAATACTTATTTCACTCATTAAAATGCAAATCAATTTATAACTTTTTTGAAATGCGTTTTTCTAGAATTTTTGTTGTTATTCTGTCTCTCACTGTTCAAAAAAACCTACCATTAAAATTATAGACTGATCATTTCTTTGTCAGTGGGTAAATATCAGCACTTTCTCCTCACTGTATATATATATATATATATATATATATATATATATCTAGTTAAAAACACTTCAAACATATATCCCTTTGTGAAGAACATTGAAATGTGAAATATTTACAGTAATTAGATAGTTAAACACCCTCTTAATTGATGATGAAATAACGAAGAAATAGCCCACTCCTGTCCATGAAACAGCTTTTGAGTCAATACTTTTTCCTACCTCAATCAATATGAGGTAAGCATAACGTATCCTCCAATACTCCTCGCTACATCAGGTGCCGGAACAGCCTTCGTTGCCACTCTTCCTATCTCACAGTAGAAGAAACTTTCTGGCTTTAACACAATTTCTTGGTTGCAGCCTGTAGTTCACGCTTACATATAACAAAAGAAACAGCTGATAGTGTAATATCGTTTATTCAACACACCCAATAAAATATCCCACGCTATCACTAGATATGTGCAAATTCGGAGATTCGGATCGAACCGAATTTCCGAATTAAAATACTGCTGAATTTTCCGAATACATCCGAATTAGTTCAAATTTATTCGTAAATTCGGATGGCCATTGGATTACACTAGTATTGTACAGTATGTTAGGTTATATCACTCTGCTATGGGTTACACCTAATATACAGTACATAATACTAGTCTAATCTCACCTAACACTTACCGAAATTCTGAATTTCCGAACCGAATCAAACCGAATCCAGCCGTATTTCTTCGAATCCGAATGAATCCGAAACAAATCCGAAACGAATCGATTCAAAATTTTCCGAATTCTAATCGATCCGAACCGAACTTCGAAAAATTCCGAATCGATCCGAACCAAACCGAATTTTTTCGCCATGCACATGTCTAACTATCAAACTCACATTTCAAACCCTCAAAAATTCTGAGTTATGTAAAGCACAACAAACACTCTCACTACAGAGTATAAGTACAAGAATTGTTGTTCCGACAGTCCTGTGTAAAATGAACCAAGTGTCCCTGGTGAAAATGAGTGAATTTGCCTGTGTTTCAAATTTCAATAACAAAGTACAAGTCTCTTTCATTCCCTTACGCGTTTTGAAGGTGCGCAGGGAATTTAAATCACTTTCTTCATCGGAGGGTTACAAGACTATCAATTCTCCGTTATTTGAACATGGCGTTGATATGTCACAGGGGTGGACCTCCCCATCACATGGTCTCGCTCATAAAATCATAAAATATATCACCCAATGTCTATATTTACAATTCAAAGTTAATATTTGTAGTACTGTCTGATTCCAGATCTAGCAAAATAACATCTTTCATCATAATTTCTTTGCCATATATGAAACACATAGTTATTTTGCTACATTATTGTAAATAGTACATGAATTAATGTACTAAAAATATTCTTAAAAACCAAAAGAACATGTACAAAGGTTACAAATACCCCGTATTTGACATAAAAGGGCACACAATTCTCAAATATACATATATACATAAATACTCTCATATGTGGCATCCATACATCCTATATATATATATATATATATATATATATATACATATATATATAAAGTATACACATATATATCCATTTCACTCATAATTAAAATAAAGGATATATATAATAAATATGTGAAATATGTAAAATATTTCAAAAATGTATATATATATATATATATATATATATATATATATAAAACATACACATAAATACAATCATTTCTGCCTAAAATACAAAATAATATTCCTTCACATTCAATTAGAGAGCACCAAAAAGTGCATACCTACATATATATATTATTATTGCAGGAGAAAGGTATTTACAATAAATGAGCATCTCTATCTGCATCAGTACTCCACTAGTCTAAAACATATATTGTTAAAAGGTCATACTTCAGCTCAGAGTTATTACCCTTACATAAATATAATGATAGCTTCCTTAAGCAGTCTCCTAATATACACTATTAAAGTTAGGTGAATGCCTCACTATGTATGGCTATCTCAAGTTTCCCCTCACAGAGACCTTGGATTGGAAAGCTTATTCTGCACCTACCTATATATTGATATTGGGACATATATATATATATATATATATATATATATATATATATATATATATATATATACACACACACACACTCCCATATGTAATTATCACAACCCTTACACAAAGGGATATAAACAAATCTGTCTCATTTGTACTTTACTTATCTAAGGAAGTGGTCAGTACATATGGGCTTGTTTAGAACCACTCTTATAGGAAAGCAACAATATCTATGTCTTTATTAAGACCAAAAGGTACAAGACTATTTAATGTGTGGATCCAATAGGTCTCTCTTTGTTCCCTAACGCCCATTCTGTCCCCAGTTTTCACATGTTCCAAGACAGTACCCCTCAGGCATTTTGAATCTTAATAATTTTTAATCCTATAGTGTTCAGATAAACTGTGAGATTTAAAACCTATTTTTATATTAGTGACATGTTCATGTAATCTCTTTTTGTATGGCCTTGTCGTACGGCCAATATACTGTAAATCACAACTGTGCTGTAGTAGATACACAACATGGTCTGTTCTACAATTGCATAGGGACTGTATCTCAGGACATACTTGAAAACGAGAGAAATCTCAATGTATCCTTCCTGGTAAAATATTTTATAAATAAATAAATCTCACATGTTTTATCATTGGTGGTAGAAGGCACCAGTTTCGTTGTTTTTTTTCTACTTTACATATGTTCAGAGGCAATACAGTTTAATCTATTCCACTTATAGAAGCTTTTTGTACCATTTTCCTCTAGTCATGTTCCTTTAGGTGTCACCCTTTTTCATTTGCTTGGTGCTATGATGTTTTGAAGGTTTCTATTCTTCTTAAAAATAAAGCCCGGTTTTTAACCTATTATTCCATTTAGGATGGTGTCCTTTTCCAGGATATACCAGTGTTGAATAATATGTTTAATACCTATTGATCCCAAATTATAAGTTAAAATAAAATTTGTATTTCCTTCCATATTTTTTGTAATTTTTCTTTTCCTATTTCCAACGTCTTGTGTATTCATTGTGCAGTCACAATTTTTTGCTCTTTCATAGGCTGCCTTTATGTTCCTCTTAATATAACCTTTTTTATGTTAACAGATTGCTTCTTTCTCAAAGTCTTCCATCTTTGAGCAATTCCTTCTAATTCTCTGGAATTGCCCAAAGGGAATATTCTTTATCCAGTTGGGGTGGTGGTTGCTCATAGCGTGAATAAACCCATTACTATCTGTATCTTTTAAAAAAAAGTTTTGTTTTAATTTGACCATTCTCATGGAATAATAATAGGTCCAAAAATGATTTTTCCACTTTGCTATGTTTGTCCGTAAATATTAGGTTCACATCATTTTCATTGATATACTCCAAAAATGTCTTAGACTATCCTCATTCCCTTTCCAAATAAACACAATCACATCTATGAAGTGAGCCCATGTGACTAGGTTCATGCCCAAAGGGATTGTTGTTTCATATACACTTTTCTTCCCAATATCCCATATACAGTACAGGTTAGCATAGCTAGGGGCAAATTTAGTCCTCATAGCTGTACTGCTAACCTGTAGATAGTATTCATCTTCAAAAAGAAAATAATTTTGTTCTAAAATGAATCTTGTAGATGCCAAAAGGAATTTTTGTTTTACATTTGGGAGAGACATGCATCTATGTAACCAATATTCCACAGCCTCTATTCCTACATCATGTGGGATATTTGTATAAAGTGCAATAACATTTGCTGTCATCCATATGTAACCTTCCTCCCACCTCAATGCTGGGGTATCCCTCACAGATGATTTTATTAGGGGAACTATGGGCTGGAGGAAGGGATCTAGATACTCTGATAAATGCAATGTAAGGGAATATATCCCTGAGACTATAGGTCTCCCCGGGTTTTTTTTTTTCATCTTTATGA
The DNA here is from genome assembly GCF_027579735.1 of Bombina bombina. NCBI lineage: Eukaryota > Metazoa > Chordata > Amphibia > Anura > Bombinatoridae > Bombina > Bombina bombina. The sequence continues at coordinate 500,400,565 of NC_069505.1, forward strand.
ATCTTTGGGAGATGATAAAATACGACCACCCTGGGGTCCCTATTTCGTAAAAACTTAAATTCATTTTCACTCAGGACCTCATTGAATTTGGCAGTATCTAATAAATTCAGATATTTTTATACAAAAATGGATGTAGGCTTTAGGGATAGTTTCCTATATACTAAATGGTCCCCTAGTAGTCTTTTTGCCTCACCTATATAAACCTTCCTATTTTGGATCACTACAAATCCCCTTATCCGTCTCTCTTATCACAATATATGTGTCATTCTATAATCTGTCAATCTCACTCTTTTCTTTCGTTCTGGTGTTATCTTTTTTGGTCTTATAATTTTTACAATACTCATTTAAGTCTTGTGTAATGTAACCAAGTTCCCAAACACCGGGATAAAATTTATCTTTGATTGTACAGGATAGAAAGTAGAGATAGGTCTTAGATCTGTGTTTACTTTAAATTTAACAGTGGAACTTTCTTTTGTGTCCACTATATCTTTTTCATTGTAGTTCCCTAGTTCTTCTAATATTATTAGTGTTTCTAGGTCTCCATCTAAAAGGGTGTTTATATCTAATTCCTTAGTTGCCTCATATCTTTCCTTCTTTGCCTTTTCAAAATGTCTACTTAGTGTGAGCTTACATATAAATTTATGTAGACCAATAAATAGTGTGAACGAATTTGGACCTTTTGTGGGTGCAAAGGATAAACCCTTTATTAGTACATTCAAATTATTTCCCTTTGTTTCATTCCCCCCCAAAAAACCTGTTTATTATACTTGATATCCTGTTATACACACTAAGTGTCAACTCTAGGGGGCGCAAATATAGATATGAGGGATGTAGTGATCCTATATACAACCCACTATCTAAAATAAATTGAATGATATATATATATATATATATATATACATATATATAAAAGCATACAACCAATAACTGTAAAACAAAAAAATATGGTAACCAATGTTATATAATAAAATATGAATAAGAACAATAAGTCCTGTTGACTCTTATCAAGATGTCAGTCCTTAGATGTGTCCGAAGGTCAGAGTGTCCTTTGGATGTAGATGTTTCATATGAATCATTCAGATGATGTATCAAATGTAGTAGTCACACCCAATGTGGAGTCAGCGCCTCCTAGTGTGATACAGTTGGTACAGAATGGATAATCTAGGTGTCAAATGAATACTCACAAATGGAGCAGCACCCAATTGTGCTCAGTCAGGCCCACTGGGAACTTGCAGTGTCCCAGCTCACTGTCACAGCGATAGTGCCGGTCTCTCCAATATCCTCAATGGATAAAATAAGCTCAGACTCTCAATTATGGTTAAAAAATCCACAATTTAATTGTATACATAAAAAACAGGTCAACCAAATGACTCTGATATTTAAAATCACAGAATGCTACGCGTTTCTCAGATCCCTGTCTGTTTCATCAGGCTTCTCTACGCGTTTCTCAGACCCCTGTCTGTTTCATCAGGCTTCTCTACGCGTTTCTCAGACCCCTGTCTGTTTTATCAGGCTTCTGTTCACTAAAAAAAAAAAACAACCAATCCCTATCCTCTATTGGTTGACACACTTCCCAGGTGTATAAGTGCATAATTGATCAAATTAGAAGTAATGGGAATGTGGCCAACCAATCCCTAACCATCTAACAACCTTTCAAACTCTAATACACAATCTTTGTTGTAAACATTCAGTCACAGCTTTGAGTACCTTGATGGGAATATCATGTCAGCACTACATATGGTATCACTGGATTTATAAACCTCTATTTTAGACCCAAAAATAAAACATTTTATCCTAAATGGTCCTGTTATTATTAGCAGCTGTGCATGCTTCCACTCTTAAATGTGCTATATGTATACTGGTGTGAACACTATCTTTCAATTGATAATAGGATAAATGTGCACCATATATCAGAGGGTTTATTGCATAGACAAAAGTGTTCTATACAACGATGTCAGTATAGTACACTCAAAAGGGATGATATATTCCTTAGTTGATCTATTAATACCCCATGTTTTAAATATATCCGTTTATTATCCGGATTTATAGTTTGAAAAAAGAGAGAGATCCTGTGTTAGGCTCCTACACTAAGTAAATGCGTAATTATTTAGCTATCTATACATTAATGTGTTTTTTAATGGAGCTGTTAGGATATGTATTAGCCTCAATATCCATAAAGGACGATTCTATAAATACCTTAATGTTCGGTGGGCGATTCTTGTAGGCCTACTTCAAGGAACATAAAAAAGAGAAAACGGAATTACTTCCGTTAACGTCATTCTCAGCTCAGACGGGCTCCTATTACAGATCCTTCTGTCAAATTACTGTTTGGCCACATGATCGTTCTAGTGGTGCTAACTGTCAATGCCCCTTATAAGAAGAGCCTATATCTGTCTTTCAATATGTAAGTTAAAAAGACGACATGCTAATACATATATTTATTAATAGTAAACCAACCTATATATTACTAGTACTGTGTAGTATAATGATGGAGTCTGATGGTGTAATAACTGGAATGTGGTGTGCTAATATGTGTGTAAATAATATATTGCTACTAATGGATCTAACTTATTTTAAGGATGTATTATATCTAACCTAAAATAGCAATATGTGATAAATAAGTGATGCAAGTGTGTGTAGTAAATAACTCATGATATAACTATGAGTGTTTTTATATATATATATATATATATATATATATATATATATATATAAATAAAACTAATAAGTGAATGTTGTGTAGCTATAATGTGATAGTGTATCTAAAAGGATAGTGCAGATGGTAATTTTTAATTTTTCTGTTTTATTTTCATATTATATTTTGGTGGTAGTCATCTAATGGTTATACAGTATAGACTGCCACATTTGGATGTGTCCATTAATAAAATACACTTATATATATCCTACGGTATTATCATAAAACTGATGAGTGTTTTAAGTTAAACAAACGTGTATGGACTCTATACGCGTATATATACGCGCACACACACACACACACACATATATATATATATATATATATATATATATATATACACACATACACACACATAAATTAATGATAGTGTAGCTCTATGGGTCCAGTGGACAAATATACCTAACACAGGTATCTCTGTAAATTCCATATATGTATATATAAAATTCAAGTGGTTGACTATTGTGATTGGTGTGTGTCATTTATATGTATATAATATCCTCGTGAATGGTGTAAAAAGATGGAGGGGAATGGCTATAATAGTAATAAAGTGTAACTATATCAATCATTAAGGTCATGTGCCCTACAGAATAGCATATTATAAAAATGATTTATACTATTACGCTACTAAGTATTCATAAGTTTAGTATAAACAGACCAGCCAATATAACGTGTAAGTGTAGTATGATTACTCATATAGATGTAGAAAAAGGAGATTTTCTGTACCAACTGTATCACACTAGGAGGCGCCTTTGTCTTGTGATTCCATTCACAGCTAAAGTCTGTTTATTATACTGAGTCTATTTTTTACAGCTCTTTCTTCTTAATCATAATCAGCATTTGTGCGTCTCTGTGTATAGTATACCTATGCTCATATCTCCTTGTTTGATATGCTCTCTTTTCTTTAATTCTATTTGCCTGTCCCCTATATGTATTATCTTGTTTCCGGTGTGTTTTCTTTTGAGGATATGATTTACTCTGTAGTGAGAGTGTTTTTTGCGCTTTACATACTTCAGAATTGTTGAGGGTTTGAAATGTGAGAGTGATAGTGTAGGGTATTTTATTGGGTGTGTTGAATAAACAATATTACACTATCAGCTGTTTCTTTTGTCCTATGTGAGTGTGAACTACAGACTACAACCAAGGATTTGTGTTAAAGCCAGCAAGTTTCTTCCTCTGCACATCCCAGTGATAGGAAGAGTGGTAACAAAGGCTTTTCCGGCACCTGATATACCGAGGAGTATTGGAGGATAAGTTATACTTACCTCATATCAATTGAGGTAGGCAAAAGAAAGTGGACACCCAAAAGGGGAATACTAGGATTCAAAAACTTTAAACAAAAGGAAGTGCTTTTGCTGTGACTGTAGACAATATAGGAAGATCCGGATGACAGAATGGAAGGGAGAAGCAATTGACTCCACTGGGAAGTAATGGGGTGAAAGTCAGGGCAAGAGGTGGGGTTAAAAAGGGGGGCTTATAAGCCCTAGACAGGAAGTCAGGTGGCCTCTTGCAATCTGGACAGCACGGCAGGTTAAGTTAGTTTCAGCATCTGACTTACCTTGCCAGCAGTCCGGGTACAGCATGGAGTTATTAGAGCAGGTGTTGCAGGCTGCCAGGACCAACAGCATTGCCTGGATAAGGGACCGCCTGGCTGGTACTCAGTCAGACAGTCCGCAGCAGGTACAGCCCCCTGTGTTAGGAGGGGGGTCGGTTGCAGGGCCCAGAACCAGGGAACGGCCTGTAAGAAGATCCAGGCCCCCAGAAAGGCTCAGTCCGGGAGAGCCGACATGCAGGGCCAGGAGATCGCTGGTCGGGCCCCATGGTCGTGGAGGTGCAAGTGGCGGAGGTCGGCGCCAAGATGTGGAGGGAGGTGCGAGGCCTACTATGGCTCCGGCCGATGACGTCATCAGGAGGCGTCATCCAGAGCGGCCGGGTGCAGGAAGAGGCAGGAGATCCAGGCGGAGCAGTCGGCCAGTGAGAGAGGACAGCGGTAAGTGTTGGAGGGGTGAGGGGGAGGACCGGGAGACGGCTGAGAGTGTGGCGGTAGGATATAACACCGGGAGCAGGTGGGGGCAGTGTGCATATCTGGGGGAAGGAAGCCAGTGGTTATCGAGGGAGAGCATGTATAAGGGGTATTGGTCAGAGGTGGGGGAGACAGACAGTGCAGAGGCAGCGGGTGGTGGGAGGAACAGGGGTTAAGGATCTTGGTAATTCAGTAGTGGTGGGATGTGGGGGACAAGGACTGTCAATGAATTGGGAGGCTGACTGATACAGCAGCTGAACCACTGCAGCTCAGGTGATGTGCAGTACAGGGAATTATGTGAGTTTGGGAGCGGGAGGGCAGGAGTGTACAGCTACGTGCACAGAGAGTTTTTTTTGTTGTCCTGTCTGTAGGGGGGGGCCTGCGGGGAAGCAATAAAGGGGGAAGACAGGGGGTAGGACAGGTGATGGCAAGTGGTGCAGCTGGGGAGCTAAAAACAAAAAAACAAACAAAAAAACCCCAGGAAAACGAAATAATAGATGTTGCAAAAGGGGTTAGATGGAGGGGTAGGGGGGGTCTGTAGACCTGGGGGAAGGTTGTTTTATTAGGCATAGCCCAGTGGTTACAGGCATGAATTGCAGGTAGTGGGTCTGGTTGCAATACACACGGTGCTCTTTATGTTGCTACTTTCAAATAGGGGAGAGGGGCCCTTGGGGGGGTCACAGTAGATGAGGGGGGGGCTCAGGAGCCAACGGGGTGACAGGGACCATGGGGCAATGGGGGGAGGGGGCAGCGTTGGGAAGGGAGGGGGGGAGGATGGTGCAACTGGAAATGGATTTAAATTTTTTGTTTTTTCCAGGGGAGCAAGAGGAAGGGCGCCAGGTATTGGAGGCCGTGACGGCCGCAAGGGATGCAAGGGACGTGGCTCAGGAGCAGCTGACGGAGCCAGTTCTGGTCTTGGAGGCCAGCGGGACCTTTGATGATGAGGAGGGGACATCTGCGGGACCGGTGACGGCGAGTCAGGTAGGGGACATGTCTGCCTTGACTCAGCTATTACAGTTGTTGACCCTGCAGCGGGGTGAGGGGGGCAGGGAATAGGGAGAGAGAGGCAGAAGGGGGATGGAGCTAGCTCAGCCAGACAGGGGGATAGGGTGAGGGGACGGGTTTTCACCTCTTCCCCTTCTCTGCAGATTACAGAAGCTGGAGCAGGTCGGGATAATGGCCGGGCCCCGGTCACGGGGCCATGGCTGACAGGCGGGGTCAGGAGATCACGTTCGCCCTTGAGGAGAGGGCCCAGAGGAAGGGAGGCTATCTCGCCTACCTGGGCTCGGGTGGAAAGATCGGCACCCAGGAGCAGGCTGGAAAGAGGGAGGTCGCCCAGCAGGAGGAGAGGAGACAGGGTGGACACAGTCGATGGCAGGAGGGAGCACGTAGGCAGCAGGGGAAGCAACAGGAGTGTCGGAGGAGCACTGAGGAACGAAGTGGCGGTGCAGGCGGGACCTATTGAAGGACCAGTTACCGCGGAACAGCCCTCAGGTGAGATTACCGCTGTGGTAAGGACTGGTACGAGTGGAGTGCTGAGTGGAGAGATGATTGTTGAATGGTCTGAAGGGTCTGATTGCGGCTTTGGAGGGAAAGGACCAGGCCACGGGGGTGGCGGGGGCATGGAGCCAGGCAAGGACTGGATTAGCAGCGGCAGTGGGGGTAGGAGGGCCGGAGATTACCCCAGGAAGAGCCGGGGCAGTGCTGAAGGTCCCGGAGGATGCCGCATGGCGTGGTGGCAGTACGACGAGAGGTTCCGCCAGCAGATGGCGGTTAGGCCTGAGATGCGGTGGAATGATAGACACATGGGAATATGGCTCGAAATCATGACTCCGCTACGGGGGGGGCACAGTCCTTTCGGACAGCCAACTCCAGAACTGGTGCGGGGGCCGGAGTAGGTATAGCAACGGCAATATGGAAAGGCCTCTGTTTCCAGTTTAACGAGGGACACTGCTGTTTTGGGGCAGGGTGTAAATATAAGCACAAGTGTTCCCACTGCGGAGGAACTCACTCAGGAGTGAGATGTTTCAAGAAGGGTAAGGCCGGAGGGAAGCCAGGGGAGGTGGGTCCTGCGGGCCAGGACACCAGTGAGGGTCGTAAAGATGGTCCTGTGGCTCGAATTGTTCAGGCGTAAAAGGGGTCATGGGGGGGACGTGGAATTTCTGTTGACAGGTTTTAGTTCGGGTTTTAGGATCCCGTTCAGGGAGCAAGAATTGGGGCATTTCGGGGTAAACTTGAAATCGGCAAGGGAGTTCCCGGAGTTGGTGAGGGAAAAGCTGAATAAAGAGATTGCGTTGGGTAGGATAGCGGGCCCATTTCCTTCCCCCCCTTTTGGTAATTTGAGGGTTTCCCCCTTGGGGGTTGTCCCCAAGAAAGCAAGAGGGCAATTTAGGTTGATCCACCATTTATCGTACCCTAAGGGCTCTTCTGTGAATGACGGAATTGACCCGGGGTTGGTATCCGTGAAGTATGGATCTTTTGATAGGGCAGTGGCATTGATCAGGCTCGCGGGGGGGCCCTCTTGGCTAAGGCAGACGTGGAATCAGCATTCAGGTTGTCGGCAGTCCACCCTACATGCCACCATTTACTGGGCTGTGTTTTCGAGGGTTCATTCTTTGCCTATGCCTCCCCATGGGATGTTCCATCTCATGCGCATATTTTGAAAAATGTTGTTCTTTCGTGGACTGGGTGGTTAGGCAGAAATCGGGAGTTTTGTCCTTGGTACATTACCTGGACGATTTCCTGTTCGTGGGCCCAGCCGGGTCTGGAGTTTGTGAGAAATTAGTAAGAACGTTTGGGGAGGTGGCAGGGGATTTCGGGATCCCAGTGGCGGAGGATAAGTCGGAGGGGCCAATAACGTCCTTAAGCTTTTTGGGTATCCAGTTGGATACGGATAGGATGGAGTACAGGTTAAATGAGGACAAGTTGGTGGATTTGAGGACGACCATTCAGGAGACCTTAGCAAAACCAAAGATCACGCTAAGGAAGCTGCAATCACTTATTGGCAAACTGAACTTTGCCTGCAAAATCATTCCAGTGGTCGTTGGCTACGGCAGGAATTCCTGGGCCGCATCATCATGTGCGGATCCCGGCGGAGCTCAAAGATGATCTCAGGGTATGGGAGATCTTCCTGGCCCAATTCAACGGCATGTTATTGTTCCAGGAAATAAACTGGTCGGACGACAGTTTATGCCTATTTACTGATGCGTCGGGGGCCCATGGCTTCGGGGCATATTTGAAGGGCAGGTGGTGTGCGGAGGCATGGCGGTGGGATTGGATGGCTTCGGGACAAAAAACATTTTTGGAATTTTTCCCCCTGGTGGTGGCGCTGCATATTTGGCCGGATGTATTGAGGAATAAGAGAGTGTGTTTTCACTCCGACAACCTCAGTGTGGTATGGGCCATCAACAAGCTGACGGCATCCTCCCCCCCCGGTCATCCGCCTATTGAGAGTGTTTGTATTGGAATGTTTGCGCAGTAATATCTCTTTTCGGGCGGTTCACATTCCGGGGAAGCTTAACGTAATAGCTGACTCTTTATCCCGTTTCCAGTGGCAGTGATTTCGTGAGGCGGCACCGGACGCTGAAGCAGAGGGTGCAACATGCCCGAAGGAGCAGTGGCAGCTAGGGTGTCAAGGATAATCAGTCTGATGCAAGGAGCAGTGGCTGGAAACAGTGATTCCAATGGAGGGGGATGGTGCAGCTGGGGAACACGGGGGAGAATTTGGAAAAGTTGGTACAGTGGGTTGGTTTATGGGGGCTTTCACCCTCAGAGGTGAGGAAGAGGATTGCGGCGTTAGAATTTTTGTTCCAACTTCTGGGTTGGGAGGATGTGACAAAAGTATTTTTGGTACAAATGGCTATGAGAGGTCTATGCAGAGGGTAGAAACAAGGGGATAGCAGAAGGCCGGTCACGTTCGCTCTGCTGGGAGAGGTGGTGAAGTGTTTGCCTAGGATATGTTTTACTGAGCAGGAGGGCCTGTTGTTTAGAACAGCTTTCATGCTGGCCTTCTTTGGGGCTTTTAGAATCTCGGAGTTGGTGGGTCAGAGTAAACGAGTGGCGGGAGGTCTGTTTAGGAAGGATGTGTTTGTGAAGAGGGATGAATTGGAGGTATTGCTGAGGAGATCCAAAACGGATCAAGGGGGCAGAGGGACGATGATTCGTATAAGGGCGATATCGGGACCTTCCTGCCCGGTTACGGCAGTACGGGAGTTCATGCAGGTTAGGCCGGGGGGTGAGGGGCAGTTCCTGATCCATATGGACGGATCTATCCTATCAAAATTCCAATTTTTGGCAGTTTTTTCGGAGGGCGGTGGAAAGGCTGGGTTTACGGGGATTGGATTTTGGGTCGCATTCATTCCGCATTGGGGCAGCGACTGAGGCGGCATGCTTGGGGCTGGATGTGGGTGTGATAAAAAGGATTGGGAGATGGAAGTCTGACCGGTTTAAGGGGTATGTGCGGCCTGAATTGAGAGTGTGAAGGGTACTAGGTCATTTATTTTGTCTTGGCAGGTCCTGTTAGATGTTGGATTTTGGGACACTCGTATATTTACTGGGTGAGAAAGGCGGCAGCGCTGAAAGAAAACGGCATTCAATTGGGGCTGCCAAGGGACAAGATCGTACTGACATGGTTGGGGATTCGGGGCCTAAAATGGGACCAACTTGTGGGTAAGGTCGTAGATTATGAGAGGTTTTTCTCCCCACCTCACATATTGTTGATTCATGCAGGGGGCAATGATTTGGGATATGTGTCACAAAAAGAGCTAGTCGACAGGATAAAAGGGGGTCTGGATAGACTAAAGCAGCTGTTCCCAGAGTTATTGATAATATGGTCAGAGATCTAGTGTAGAGTGGTTTGGAGGGCGGCTTGGGATTCAAAGAAGTTGGAGGCTTCCAGATGGAAGATAAACAGGACAATATCAGGGTATGTGAGGAGACTGGGGGGTTTTGGGCTCCGGCATGTAGAGTTTGAGGGTGAGTCAGGGAGGTGTTTCTATCTATGGGACGGGGTGCACCTCAATGAGGTGGGGCTGCACTTGTTTAACTATATGTTGAAGGAGGGTATTGAAAAGGCCTGGGGCGGTGCTCGGCTGGGGGCCAAGCTGTGGTGGGGTGCTTGTGTTAACCTCTAGAGGCTTACGCCTGGGAGGAATTGTGGTACCCCCCGGTTGGTTAAAAGGGGAGGAGTTATGGAAGATGGTACACCCCCCCCCAGGACAGGGGGGCGGGGATTATACAGTGGATATGGGCAAGCACCATGGTTTGTTGAGTTGACGTGTTATGTTGGTTAAGATTGTATTTAATAAATTGAGCTGCGGCCTTTTCATACCCAATTTGGAGTTGTGTATTTATTGTTAGGGTTAAGAAGGACTTGACAATGTGGGGTCATGTCAGTTTTATCAGTTGCTATCTTAACAATCAGCACTGCCCACTCATTGTATTTCTTATATATATATACTATATATATATATATATATATATATATATATATATATATATATATATATATATATAGTTCCAAGGTAATTTTGCACTCCAATAACCAACTCACTTATGGTCGTCTGCAACAACACGGATGACTCCCATAAGGGAGAGATGTCCCAAAATTTTTGGAGAGGGGTTATCCACCCACCCTTATAGATCAACAATGTTGTGCAGCAAGGAAATTGACACAAGACTCATTAACCACAAAAAGGACTACGATTGAACAGCCCAAGCGGCTGAATTTCATAACTACTTATACCCCGGGGTCTAAGTTGGTTCAGACTGTGATTAAGAACAATTGGTTGATGCTCTCTAAGAACACTAGCCTTCCCTTTGTTGATACTCCTGTATCACGGCTCGTATATAAACGAGCGAGTAAACTCAGGGATTTATTGGTGCTTAGTGATCCTACACACTGCTATGAAAAGCAGATGTGGTTAACTAGAGGCAAACCTGGGTGTTACAAATGTGGCAATTGTGTCACATGTAATAATCTTATAACTGGAACCTCTTTCCAACACCCCCATAATAACAGGCGCTATAAGATCAAACACAGATTTACGTGTACTTCAGAATTTGTGGTCTATGCTATCATTTGTCCATGTTCGAGATATTACATAGGCAAGACGGTAACGCCGTTCAAAGAACGCTTGGCAAATCATAAAACAGCCATCTGTCAGGCCATCGACAAAGGACAGTTGGAACAGCCAGTTGCACAACACTTTACAGCAGCAGGACACGGTGTCTCTTCCTTGCGAGTGATGCTGATTGACCATGTGCCCCGCCATCGGCGAGGTGGTGACAGAGGTCAAGCCTTACTAAGGATGGAAGCTCGGTGGATCTTAACTTTGGACACTGTTGCCCCTCGGGGTCTTAATGCTAATATAGACTTTGGCCGTTGCTATAAGTACAAATAAGCTATGGCCATCTGGGAGTCATCCTGCTTCATGTTTCTACCTACTCCTCTAGTGCATGATGTAATTTGAATAATTAATATGATATGTTATGCAGTGGGGTTTTTTCCCCTTTGCTCTTGCTACTGCCCACATGCCTTGATACCGTGAGTATAGAGGGCTGTGATATTTGTTTAACCTCTGGCTCAAGTAGCGTATTTGAGATTAATTTATATTTAATGATTTTCCCTGTTCAACAATATTTAGATACCTTTCTTTTGTATGTATATGCTGATATATTCTTTTTTTGGGCTTTCACTCACTCACTGCCCACTGTTTGGTTATATTGCACCTGACAGCCACACATCTGGGGTCGCACCCCCTCACATTACCATTGAGCACTGATGTTTATGTGTACACTGTGTCTCCATGGTTACCCGTAGCTCTAAGCGATTCTTTGTGGCGCAGTGAGCATGATGACGTCACGCCGCGTCTGCTTTGAAACAGCTGTGTTTTTGAAGCCCGGTTTGTTACTTTTTGTTTGAGGGTGCGTCTCGGGTGTGTTTGCTGATTGCTGCTCACATGGGGATGGGTGGGTACTTAAGGTAGAGGTCTGCGTGCTGTTTAACACATCCGGTTTGAATACCATTGAAAAAGGCTTGTGTCAGAGCCGAAACGTCTGGTTTCTTTTTGCACTAATAAAACTGATTATTGATTAAAACCTGTGTGCCTGCTGTTCTTGGATCCTCTGCAATACGGAGACCGTCCATTGGATTCAGCTCATCTGTTCTACTGTATGTATTTTCTAAGCTGAGCACCAGGTGGCTGGGAGGATAAAGTGTGTGCCGTATTCCCTTGCTAACATATATATATATATATATATATATATATATATATATATATATATATATATATATATATAGTTCCAAGGTAATTTTGCACTCCAATAACCAACTCACTTATGCAGCTGCCAGGGTGCAAAGTCAAAAGTAATGCAGTTTTCCAGGGAGAGACTGCATTTACTAGGCTTGTAGAAAAAAATGATTTTATTTAACACAGGTTAAAATAGGGAATCGAGCATGACGTTTCTATGCCCTACTGGCATCTTTATCAAATGTCCCCAAATAGTTAGAATAACAACATCATCAGCGTGATGTCCCAAAAGAGGTCTCCTTTGGAACATCACGCTGGCAGAAAATATACATTTCTTTGTATATGATTATATACATATATATTTATGTGTTATTATGTGCATATACACATATAAACATATACATATATATTTACTGGGAACACACAGTTCCCATAGACCACAATGTAAAGGCACTTTTCAGTGCCACTCCCACCAACGTTATCCCCAAAATACTGCTTAGAGCAGTTATTTTATTAAAAAATAAAGATGCTGCCATTATTATTAATATTATTGTATAACACTACACTAGACTGTATTTTGGGGTCATTTGGGGCACAGTTATAAAATTAACCAGAGATTCTGGTTAATTTTCTAAGCGCTAATTGCTCCCGCGAGCTCACAGTAGCAATAACCAGTTGATGGCTGATTAATTATCACACGCCCGCAAATGGGCAAATTTGCCCATTTGCAGGCTTGAGATAATTTAGCGCTCCACTTGTAATCTAGCACATAGTGTGTATTGTTTGCTGTGCTGTGCATAGTGCAAGAGTGTTCGGGTTTGGCTTGAAATGAAGGTGGCACCTCACTAGCTCAGACCTGTCCATGCAAACCTGAAACACTAAAACCCCAAAACTGCATCCATAGCTAAGTGTATTTCTCATGCAGAATGTAATCATTTATTGTGCACTTATTTGATTCATGCTTATTATTTAATCATATTCATTGACTTGAATGTTGACTTAACTGTGTTTGTCTTTATATTAAAGGTTCTCCAATTCTTTTTACTGCAGCCTATCCTTATACAACTATATAAATACTGTATTTATTCTTTTGTTATAAACCTTAGCGCTGCGGGAATTGTTGGCGCTCTACAAATAACCGATAACAATAATAACTTCTTATAAAACTGTATGCATTAGCAAAGGTATATATGTTTAAGGATGGGTAGTCTTTCATTTGTTCTCATCCTTTTTAATAAATTAAAGACATGAGATCTACTTAAAGGGACACTAAACCCAATATTTATGGGGGGTTTAGTGTCCCTAATTTACTCCTATTATCCTTTTTTCTTTGTTCTTTTTCTATCTTTATTTAAAAAGCAGAAATTTGAAGCTGAGGCCCATTTTAGCTTCAGCACCCTGGATAGCGCTTGCTTATTGGTGGCTACATTTATAAGTGTTTGTGAGTGTGTATATGTGTGTGATGCTGTGTATGTATAGGTAATATCTGTATGTGTGTGTAATGTATGTGATATAAAATTATATTTAAGTACATTTAAAAAGACATTGTACAGTAAAATAGTTTTTCCCCCCTTAATCTGTTTCCAATGAGTTGTTATAGCAGCTGCAGAGTATAAAATGTATGATAAACTGCTTATTTGGGATTATTTTTGTATATGAAATAGCTGATTTTGTTCTATGAAACTACAACCCCTTAAAATAGGTTGAGCGTGCAGGGAAATCAGATCTCCCTATTGTATTACTTTCTGTACACACATTCTTCTTAATAATATACAGCCAAAGGCAATCAGGAAACATCCAGCAGCCACTTTCCACAAACAGTATGCTGCAACTCACTAAAAGTGCTAAAAGCTTTAATGAAATATCACTATACAGCTGATCTGTTTAACCCCTTAATGACCACAGCACTTTTCCATTTCTGTCCGTTTGGGACCAGGGCTATTTTTACATTTTTGCGGTGTTTGTGTTTAGCTGTAATTTTCCTCTTACTCATTTACTGTACCCACATATATTATATACCGTTTTTCTCGCCATTAAATGGACTTTCTAAAGATACCATTATTTTCATCATATCTTATGTTACTATAAAAAAAAAATTAAATATAAGGAAAAAATTAAAAAAAAAACACTTTTTCTAACTTTGACCCCCAAAATCTGTTACACATTTAAAACCACCAAAAAAAAACCTTTCTAAATTTTGTCCTGAGTTTTGAAATACCCAATGTTTACATTTACATTACATGTACATGTACATTTGCTTTTTATGCAAGTTATAGGGCAATAAGTACAAGTAGCACTTTGCTATTTCCAAACCACTTTTTTTTCAAAATTAGCTCTAATTACATTGTAACACTGATATCTTTCAGGAATCCCTGAATATCCCTTGACATGTATATATTTTTTTTTAGAAGACATCCCAAAGTATTGATCTAGGCCAATTTTGGTATATTTCATGCCACCATGTCACCACAAAATGCGATCAAATACATTTTTTTTTTCACTTTTTCACAAATTTTTTCACAAACTTTCGGTTTCTCACTGAAATTATTTACAAACAACTTGTGCAATTATGGCATACATGGTTGTAAATGCTTCTCTGGGATCCCCTTTGTTCAGCAATAGCAGACATATATGGCTTTGGCATAGCTTTTTGGTAATAGGCCGCTAAATGCCACTGTGCACCACAAGTTTATTACCCAGTTTACAATAAAAGATTTTTTTTATATATATATTTTTTTCTGTAGTGTAGCTTCTCCCCCCAAGACCAACCCCCACCCCCTCCCAGATCCCTTAGATAATTTTAATTTAAATTTCCACCCCCCCCTCTCCCACTTTTATTTCAACATTTTTCTACAGTGTAGCGGTTCCCAGCAGCTTCCGCCCCGTGCACGCGCCCGCCCCCATGCACGCGCGCGTGTGTCCCCCCGGCTGCCCCACCCACGATCCCGCCCCCCTCTGCATCCAAGAAGGCATTGATGGCCGTCCACATCGGCTCCCACCCACCAACGATTGCGGCCATCGATATCCGATGCAAAGAGGGCAACAGAGAGGCTCTCTCTGCATCGGACTGCTAAAAAAGGTTATTGCAGGATGCCTCAATATCGAGGCATCACTGCAATAACCAGAAAGCGTCTGGAAGCGATCAGGATCGCTTCTACCACTTTCAGAGACAAACTACGTGTAGGGTACGTCCTCGGTCGTTAACTGTATTTTTTTTGGAGGACGCACCCTGCACGTCGTCGGTCATTAAGGGGTTAAAAACATGCAATGTGTTTTTCAGTTTAAAAAACAGCTTTGACACACAGTCTTCACAGCAGAGAAACACTCTAAAAACACTGGGTTAGATGTAAAAGCCTTGCCCTGTTTATACACAGACAATTTGCAGGAATACAGTTTTAAAATTCTAGTTATCATCTCGAACCAGTTTGCCCATTCTCCTCTGACCTCTGACATCAACAAGGCATTCTCTGTAAAAACCTAGGGAAGGTTGTGCGTGAAAATCCCAGTAGATCAGCAGTTTGAAATACTCATACCAGACTGTCTGGCACCAACAACCATGACACGTACAAAGTCACTTAATGTGATCGGCTGATTAGCAATTTGTGTTACCAAGCAATTGAACAGGTGTACATAATAAAAGTAGCCTGTGAGTGTGTGTGTGTGTGTATATATACAGTATACATATAAATATATATATATTATATATATATATATATATATATATATACTGTATGTATATATATATATATATATATAAATATATATAAGGTATATATAGTTATATTGTGACAGAGCTAAGGGGATTGTGTACAATGAAGTATATGTTTCCCCAAAAATTATGCAATGCTTTTGATGGTATTGAAAATATTTTGTGGCATATTTATCAATGTGCGAGCGGACAGCATACGCTGTCTGCATTTATCATTGCACCAGCAGTTCTTGTGAACTGCTTGTGCAATGCAGCCTTCTGCAGATTCGCGGCCAATTGGCCGCTAGCAGGGGGTGTCAATCAACCCGATCATATTAGATTAGGTTGATTTCTGTCCGCGGCCTCAGGTATGGAGTTAGCTTCATAACTTCTAAAGGCTCACCGGAAACAAGGTGAGTAGTAATAGTATGGAGGTTATGTCAAACTCATTTTGACAGGTGGACACGCCCCTTTCTCCTCCCATAATCCCACCCCTTTCTACTCCCACTTTCACGCCCCTTTTTAATATCAATTTGATATAAAATTGATATAAAAAGGTGATTTTGATATAATTTTTATATTAAATTGATATTAAAAAATAGTGTTTTTAATACGAATTTGATATCCAATTGATGTGTATATTTATTAGGAATGGGATTAAAAGGTTTTAAGAGGTGTATTGTTGATATTTTGATTTATAAAAGATTAAAGGTCTAAATTATAATTTGATATTGTATTCTATTAAAAGGGGATATAAAAGCTTGATATGTATCCTCTATAATGTGCAATAGGTTTAATAAGACATGTCAAAAACTCAATTGTTTTGATATTTTCCTTTATTAGGAGGTTATTTAAAAAAGGGGGATAAAAGTATAATTTTGATAATGTTTGTTAACATTTGTTATAAGATTTATGTGAATCAAATAACTTAATTCCGTGTTACATATCTTCGCTGTCCTCATGCCAGCACACTACTGAACAGGTTGCTTATATCTCACAAGGTTAACTCATTGATTAAAATAAACACACGTCGCAAAACTGGTTCTCTGAATGCAAACATTACTTCTATACTTCACAAAATGGTTTATTTATAAATGTTCACGTTAAATTAGCAGCTTGTTATTCACAGACCTTACACAAGATTAGGTCACTGCTAATAACACGTGTCAAAACTGTGTAATCTTTTTTTAAAAAAAAGAAACTTATCCATACATTTTCTGTAGCAAGATAATGTCAGTAAAATATGTTATAAAATCTAGTTTATTAAAATTTGCAACACAGCCAAAAAAAAATCATACAAATTACACAAGGTCAACTTATTGATTACAAAATAAACATTCACAAACATAGCTCTACACAAGGTTGAGTCAGCAGATTATGATATTCACACAAACATCATAGCACGTTATCAACACATTTCTGTAGCAACAAGTCAGTTTGATATTAAATTGATATTAAAAAAGTGTTTTTTTATATCAAATTCATATCAAAATCCTTATGCATACTTACACATTAACTTTGTGGATGTGAAACTTAAAATTTGGCCTTCTGGCTGTGTTATATAACAGGGCTCAAGTACAACTTGTACTTGAACCCTGTTATATAACACAGCCAGAAGGCCAAATTTTAAGTTCTGTGCTGCACTGTACAAGTGACTCAAAGTATAATGGAGCAGTTTCATCACGATGTTGCTTATCAACAACAGTATCCAACGGTAAGCTATGTTATTTTTTATTTATAGTTATATAAAATGTTTAAAAAAACAGCTCTTTTATTGAAATATGTATATTAATTACGATTTAACAGTGAAATATTTCCTAACTTTATTAGGCTAGCAACATGCAACAGAGTTTTGAAGAATCTAAACTATTTATATTTTAAAAAAATGTTTCTAAATATTGTCTAGCCTTAGTTTAAAAAAAAATATTTTTTTCTATCTTATTTTAAAAACCTCTCCTTTTACAAACCATGCTTAGATGACAATATGTGTACCAACAACCTCTTTTATACTTTTTATTGTAAAGTGTTACCATCTATACATATTGCTGTGTTAAGTAAAACGGTGGGGGTGGGGGGGGGGTTGTGAGTGTGAAACTTAAAAAGCACAGTCCCTGATCTTTGGATCTTTTGGTGTGAGTATATAAGTTAAGATATTTACTCTAAACTGTCTTTTATAATAATTAATTCTAAACTTTTAAACTAAGTAATGTTATCTTAGCTGAATAAAAAAAATACATCTCTTATAGAAATATTTTTTTCTATCTTATTTTAAAAACCTCTCCTTTTACCAACCCTGCTTAGACGACAATATGTGTACCAACAACCTCTTTTATACTTTTTATTGTAAAGTATTACCATCTATACATATTGCTGTGTTAAGTAAAACAGTGGGGGTGGGGGTGGTTGTGAGTGTGAAACTTAAAAAGCACAGTCCCTGATCTTTGGATCTTTTGGTGTGAGTATATAAGTTATGATATTTACTCTAAGGGGCCTAGTTATCAAGCCGTCAACCTCAAATACGCTGCGTATTCCGCAGCGTATTTGTGGCGAGGCTGATAAGCCTTAGTTATCAAAGGCTCGAGACCGGCAAAAGTAGAATTTTGTGACGTAAGCTTCGATCCGCCGGACTCAGTCCGACACAGATCGATTCTTACGTCACTCCAGATGTTCCGCACACAAGTGCGGCACATTCTCACTACTTTTGCTAGCTATCAAAAAACTAGCAGGTACGCTCGGCACTTTTACGGCCCAGCGTACCTGGTTTTCAAAGCGCCAGCCTGGAGGCGGCGGATCCCATAGGAATCAATGGGAGTCTGACCATAGCGAAAGTACAAGTTCGCTGCTGACAGACATCCCATTGATTTCTATGGGAGCTGTCTACACCTAACACCCTAACATGTACCCCGAGTCTAAACACCACTAATCTGACCCCCCCTACACCGCCGCAACTAAATAAAGTTATTACCCCCTAAACCGCCGCTCCCGGAGCCCACCGCAAGCTACTCTATACATATTAACCCCTAAACCGCCACTCCCGGAGCCCACCGCAACTATAATAAATGTATTAACCCCTAAACCGCCGCTCCCTGAACCCGCCGCAACCTATATTAAATGTATTAACCCCTATCCTGCCCCCCCTACACCGTCGCCACCTATAATACATTTATTAACCCCTAATCTGCCCCCCCCTACACCGTCGCCACCTATAATAAATTTATTAACCCCTATCCTGCCCCCCACTACGCCGCCGCCACTGTAATAAAATTATTAACCCCTAAACCTAAGTCTAACCCTAACCCTAACGCCCCCCTAACTTAAATATTAATTAAATAAATCTAAATAAATTAACTCTTATTAACTAAATGAATCCTATTTAAAACTAAATACTTACCTTTAAAATAAACCCTAATATAGCTACAATATAAATAATAATTATATTCTAGCTATCTTAGGATTTATTTTTATTTTACAGGTACCTTTCAATTTATTTTAACCATGTACAATAGCTATTAAATAGTTAATAACTATTTAATAGTTATTGTACATGGTTAAAATAAATTGAAAGGTACCTGTAAAATAAAAATAAATCCTAAGATAGCTAGAATATAATTATAATTTATATTGTAGCTATATTAGGGTTTATTTTAAAGGTAAGTATTTAGTTTTAAATAGGATTCATTTAGTTAATAAGAGTTAATTTATTTAGATTTATTTAATTAATATTTAAGTTAGGGGGGCGTTATGGTTAGGGTTAGACTTAGGTTTAGGGGTTAATCATTTTATTACAGTGGCGGAGGCGTAGTGGGGGGCAGGATAGGGGTTAATAAATTTATTATAGGTTGTGGCGGGTTCATGGAGCGGCGGTTTAGGGGTTAAACTATTTATTTAGTTGCGGAGAGGTGCGGGATCAGCAGGATAGGGGTTAATAATTTTATAATAGAGGGCGACGGTATAGGGGGGGCAGGATAGGGGTTACTAGGTATAATGTAGGTGGCAGCGGTGTCCGGGAGCGGCGGTTTAGGGGTTAATACATTTATCAGAGTTGCGGCAGGGTCTAGGAGCGGCGGTTTAGGGGTTAGTAACTTTATTGAGTTGCGGGGGGCTCCGGGGGCGCCGGTATAGGGGGTAGAACAGTGCAGTTTAGTGTGAGTGCTTAGTGACAGGCTAGCAATAAAGCTGGGAAAAAGCCGAAGGGCAGCGAGATCGGATGAGTGATAACTGTCACAGTCCGCTGCTCATCGGCCCGCGGCTTTTTGACAGCTTTATTTGATAACTTAGGCGTATTTTTTCAGGTCCGCGGCGGCGAAGGTAGGCGAGCTTAGGCGGACGTATTGGGCCGGCGAAGCCAGAAAAGTAGACGGCTTGATAACTAGCCCCCTAAACTGTCTTTTATAATAATTAATTTTAAAATTTTAAACTAAGTAATGTTATCTTAGCTGAATAAAAAAAAAAATACATCTCTTATAGAAATACTTTTTTCTATCTTATTTTAAAAACCTCTCTTTTTACCAACCCTGCTTGGATGACAATATGTGTACCAACAAACTATTTTATACTTTTTTATTGTAAAGTGTTACACTAAGTAATTAAGCTTAACTTATATTAATGAAGCTAATGTTACCATCAGTTTACACAGTTTACAACAGTAATGCGTTTTCATTGTGACCTCTTAATATAGCTAGTGATTTTTAACCTCTCATACTAATAATATATCACTTAATGCACTTGTTGGCTATATCAGATGAGTCTATTCTCATCTTGTTTACTAAGGACAAACTGCATTTGTATATTAGGTATGGTGTATATGGGCATATTTATATTAGGTATGGTGTATATGAGCATATTTATATTAGGTATGGTGTATATGAGCATATTTATATTAGGTATGGTGTATATAAGCATATTTATATTAGGTATGGTGTATATGAGCATATTTATATTAGGTATGGTGTATATGAACATATTTATATTAGGTATGGTGTATATGAGCATATTTATATTAGGTATGGCGTATATGAGCATATTTATATTAGGTATGGTGTATATCAGCATATTTATATTAGGAATGGTGTATATGAGCATATTTATATTAGGTATGGTGTATATGGGCATATTTATATTAGGTATGGTGTATATAAGCATATTTATATTAGGTATGGTGTATATGAGCATATTTATATTAGGTATGGTGTATATGAGCATATTTATATTAGGTATGGTGTATATGAGCATATTTATATTAGGTATGGTGTATATGAGCATATTTATATTAGGTATGGTGTATATGAGCATATTTATATTAGGTATGGTGTATATGAGCATATTTATATTAGGTATGGTGTATATGAGCATATTTATATTAGGTATGGTGTATATAAGCATATTTATATTAGGTATGGTGTATATGAGCATATTTATATTAGGTATGGTGTATATGAGTATATTTATATTAGGTATGGTGTATATGAGTATATTTATATTAGGTATGGTGTATATGAGCATATTTATATTAGGTATGGTGTATATGAGTATATTTATATTAGGTATGGTGTATATGAGCATTTGTATATTAGGTATGGTGTATATGGGCATATTTATATTAGGTATGGTGTTTATGAGCATATTTATATTAGGTATGGTGTATATGAGCATATTTATATTAGGTATGGTGTATATGAGCATATTTATATTAGGTATGGTGTATATGAGCATATTTATATTAGGTATGGTGTATATGAGCATATGTATATTAGGTATGGTGTAAATGAGCATATTTATATTAGGTATGGTGTATATGAGCATATTTATATTAGGTATGGTGTATATGAGCATATTTATATTAGGTATGGTGTATATGAGCATATTTATATTAGGTATGGTGTATATGAGCATATTTATATTAGGTATGGTGTATATGAGCATATGTATATTAGGTATGGTGTATATGAGTATATTTATATTAGGTATGGTGTATATGAGCATATGTATATTAGGTATGGTGTATATGAGTATATTTATATTAGGTATGGTGTATATGAGCATATTTATATTAGGTATGGTGTATATGAGCATATGTATATTAGGTATGGTGTATATGAGCATATTTATATTAGGTATGGTGTATATGAGCATATTTATATTAGGTATGGTGTATATGAGCATATTTATATTAGGTATGGTGTATATGAGCATATTTATATTAGGTATGGTGTATATGAGCATATTTATATTAGGTATGGTGTATATGAGCATATTTATATTAGGTATGGTGTATATGAGCATATTTATATTAGGTATGGTGTATATGAGCATATTTATATTAGGTATGGTGTATATGAGCATATTTATATTAGGTATGGTGTATATGAGCATATTTATATTAGGTATGGTGTATATGAGCATATTTATATTAGGTATGGTGTATATGAGCATATTTATATTAGGTATGGTGTATATGAGTATATTTATATTAGGTATGGTGTATAGGAGCATATGTATATTAGGTATGGTGTATATGAGCATATTTATATTAGGTATGGTGTATATGAGCATATTTATATTAGGTATGGTATATATGAGCATATTTATATTAGGTATGGTGTATATGAGCATATTTATATTAGGTATGGTGTATATGAGCATATTTATATTAGGTATGGTGTATATGAGCATATTTATATTAGGTATGGTGTATATGAGCATATTTATATTAGGTATGGTGTATATGAGCATATTTATATTAGGTATGGTGTATATGAGCATATTTATATTAGGTATGGTGTATATAAGCATATTTATATTAGGTATGGTGTATATGAGCATATTTATATTAGGTATGGTGTATATGAGCATATTTATATTTTTCCACAGGGATCCCAGTTTTATAGCAATTCAATGCAATCTCTAGGATTTTATTTGTATCTTGTACTATTAACAAAGAACATTTAGTATCTGAAGATGCTGGTGTGACTGTTATTTGCTACAACAATGAGTGAATTTATTGTGCAAGGGTAGTGTAGGGCAAGATCCACTTATTTCTTTTCTCTCTCTCTCTTTTTTGTGGGTATATACTTTGCTTTTAACCTCCATGCACTTTCCCTGGATATTGTTTTGGGACCATGTGCCTTGGTAACTGTCTAACTCACACACATTCATTTGTGAAGGGGAGTGCTATCCTAGTTGCATAATATTTCCTAACATCAGCTCCCAGGGATTGCGAGATGCCACATTTAAAGTAAAAACACATTTTGGCTCTCTTCTTTCTCAAAACACGTCCACTCCCTTACTATTTCCCATTCCCCATTCATCAACCACATAAATAGTAGATTTAAACAGTATGGGCTGTTTTATGAAGCTGGGGATGCAGCTTTGGACCTTTGTGACCCTGCAACATCTAGTTAAGAAGCAAAAGTCTTAAGAAGCTGCACATGAACAAAGTTACCGGGCAACGAAAGCTGACCACCCTATGCTAGCAACTAGTAAACTCTCTTAAAGGGACAGTCTACACCAATTTTTTTCTTTTTTTAAAATATAGATAATCCCTTTATTACCCATTCCCCAGTTTTGCATAACCAACACAGTTATATTAATACACTTTTTACCTCTGTGATTACCTTGTATCTAAGCCTTTGCAGACAGCCTCCTTATCTAAGTGCCTTTGACAGACATGCAGTGTAGTCAATCAGTGAAGACTCCTAAATAACTTCACGGGATATTACTGTAACTTTGTTACTATAATTATTTCAGTAACAGAGACAAAGTCACATATGAACTAGAACTGATATTATTGATCTAACATTATCCAATTTTATAGACTCAGTTGAACATAGCAGCCTTATAAAGAGTGATGTTACTATATATAGTGGGGCACATACTAAAATGTTACAGAAATATATCAAGCATACAAATATATAAAAAATTAAAATTACAAATCTTCTGCACCCATTTGATATATTACAAAATAAACAAAATATGAATCTTGTTTAAAATAAATAAAATTATATAGAGTAAATGTATGTATTATAACATGCATGTTGTGTGTGCCTGCATATAGCATGCCAAATGATAAATGAGACCTCTAAAAAAGTATTTAGCTATTTATTATTATTATACATTTGCTAATCTAAAGTTAAATATTATATATCCCATATACTTTAATAGACAATTTACTGTTAACTCATGTCATCTTATTTCATTATTATGCATATTTAATTTTTTTTATTATCTTAAATCACAAACATACATTTATTAAGAAAGGGTGTTACCATATAACTTTACCACATATCCTTTGGGCTACTAATATGGGGAGAGGCATGGACCTCAAGTCTGTGTGTTTATATATATCTTTTTATACCTACTGTTGATTTCACATAATGTTAGAATAAGCATATTATTTTAAACAGATAGGTAAATAGATATATATGTATAGAGTCTTATTTAAATCTATAAGTCAACGGTACATTAATGCTGTAGTATGGGTGTTTGTTGGTAGTTTGTGTTTAAATGCATTTGTACACAAGGTAAAGAGTGAACTGTGTTTTTGTGTGCTTTTATATTTGTGATTGATATGTAAATTTAAAATGATGTATGTATGTAAGTGTATTGTTCAGATATAATTTATACTGTATATAAGTATTTATATGGGATGGTACTTAAGTTAATGTATGACCTAATTGTGCAAGTTTATGACAGTTTTAACTGTATTTGTAAGTACTTATGTTGATACAAGTCTCTATGTATTTTTAGTATATTATATACATATTTATGTCCATACATTTATTTCAGTGACATACTTAATATACTTAAAATCCCTAGTTTTATTTGTAGCAGTTGTAAATTTGTGTGTAACTGTATGTAAATAAAAATTAGAAGGAAATCTAACATATGTTACTCTGTGTTTAGCTATATGTATATATATATTCATTATCAATCCTATACGCACATCTACTTATGTGAATCGCATGACTTGCACTCAGTCTTATAATTTGTTAATAAATGTGTTTGAAACTCTGAAGTTTAAACAAGTCTGTCTTTTTGAAAACTTAACAAATCTAACAAATCCTAGATAACTCAAATAATTTGGGGGAAACGCCTATGCAGATTTTAACTAAATAAGTAAGTTGTTTATATTTTCCTTTATACGTTAGGTAAAATGTCCTACATTTTTAACATACAGGGTCCTAATCTATTGTTTTAACCATGAATGGTGGCTCCTGAGCAGGATTATTATTATAGTTTGTATAGTATTGCAGAATTCTGTAGAGCTGGGTTTAAGTCTAGTTATAATTAAAGGGACGGTAAATTCAAAACTAAACTTTCATGATTCAGATGGGGCATGCAATGTTAAACAACTTTCCAATTTACTTTTATCGTCAAATTTGCTTTGTTCCCTTGGTGGTATTTTTGAAAAGCTAAACCTAGCTAGGCTCAAACTGATTTCTAAACAGTTGAAAACCACCTCCTAGTTTTTCACAGTTAGACTGTGCTAGTTCACATGTGTCATATAGATAACATTGTGCTCACTCCCGTGAAGTTATTTAGGAGTCTTCACTGATTGACTACACTGCATGTCTGTCAAAGGCACTTAGATAAGGAGGCTGTCTGCAAAGGCTTAGATACAAGGTAATTACAGAGGTAAAAAGCATATTAATATAACTGTGTTGGTTATGCAAAAATGGGGAATGGGTAATAAAGGGATTATCTATCTTTTAAAAAAAGAAAAAAATTGGTGTAGACTGTCCCTTTAAGAGAGTTTACTAGTTGCTAGCATAGGGTGGTAAGCTTTTGTTTCCCAGTAACTTTGTTCATGTGCAGCTTCTTAAGACTTTTGCTTCTTAACTAGATGTTGCAGGGTCACAAAGGTCCAAAGCTGCATCCCCAGCTTCATAAAACAGCCCATACTGTTTAAATCTACTATTTATGTGGTTGATGAATGGGGAATGGGAAATAGTAAGGGAGTGGACGTGTTTTGAGAAAGAAGATAGCCAAAATGTGTTTTTACTTTAAATATGGCTTCTCGCAATCCCTGGGAGCTGATGTTAGGAAATATTATGCAACTAGGATAGCACTCCCCTTCACAAACGAATGTGTGTGAGTCAGACAGTTACCAAGGCACATGGTCCCAAAACAATATCCAGGGAAAGTGCATGGAGGTAAAAAGCAAAATATATTCCCACAAAAAAGAGAGAGAGTGAAAAGAAATAAGTGGATCTTGCCCTACACTACCCTTGCACAATAAATTCACTCATTGTTATAGCAAATAACAGTCACACCAGCATCTTCAGATACTAAATGTTCTTTGTTAATAGTACAAGATACAAATAAAATCCTAGAGATTGCATTGAATTGCTATAAAACTGGGATCCCTGTGGAAAAATATAAATATGCTCATATACACCATACCTAATATAAATATGCTCATATACACCATACCTAATATACATATGCTCATATACACCATACCTAATATAAATATGCTCATATACACCATACCTAATATAAATATGCTCATATACACCATACCTAATATACATATGCTCCTATACACCATACCTAATATAAATATGCTCATATACACCATACCTAATATAAATATGCTCATATACACCATACCTAATATAAATATGCTCATATACACCATACCTAATATAAATATGCTCATATACACCATACCTAATATAAATATGCTCATATACACCATACCTAATATAAATATACTCATATACACCATACCTAATATAAATATGCTCATATACACCATACCTAATATAAATATGCTCATATACACCATACCTAATATAAATATGCTCATATACACCATACCTAATATAAATATGCTCATATACACCATACCTAATATAAATATGCTCATATACACCATACCTAATATAAATATGCTTATATACACCATACCTAATATAAATATGCTCATATACACCATACCTAATATAAATATGCTCATATACACCATACCTAATATAAATATGCTCATATACACCATACCTAATATAAATATGCTCATATACACCATACCTAATATACATATGCTCATATACACCATACCTAATATAAATATGCTCATATACACCATACCTAATATAAATATGCTCATATACACCATACCTAATATAAATATGCTCATATACACCATACCTAATATAAATATGCTCATATACACCATATCTAATATAAATATGCTCATATACACCATACCTAACATAAATATGCTCATATACACCATACCTAATATACATATGCTCCTATACACCATACCTAATATAAATATGCTCATATACACCATACCTAATATAAATATGCTTATATACACCATACTTAATATAAATATGCTCATATACACCATACCTAATATAAATATGCTCCTATACACCATAACTAATATAAATATGCTCATATACACCATACCTAATATAAATATGCTCATATACACCATATCTAATATACATATGCTCCTATACACCATACCTAATATAAATATGCTCATATACACCATACCTAATATAAATATGCTCATATACACCATATCTAATATACAAATGCAGTTTGTCCTTAGTAAACAAGATGAGAATAGATTCATCTGATATAGCCAACAAGTGCATTAAGTGATATATTATTAGTATGAGAGGTTAAAAATCACTAGCTATATTAAGTGGTCACAATGAAAACGCATTGCTGTTGTAAACTGTTAACGGATGGTAACGGATGGTAACATTAGCTTCATTAATATAAGTTAAGCTTAATTACTTAGTGTAACACTTTACAATAAAAAGTATAAAAGAGGTTGTTGGTACACATATTGTCATCCAAGCAGGGTTGGTAAAAAGAGAGGTTTTTAAAATAAGATAGAAAAAAGTATTTCTATAAGAGATGTATTTTTTTTTTTTCAGCTAAGATAACATTACTTTGTTAAAAAGTTTAGAATTAATTATTATAAAAGACAGTTTAGATTAAATATCATAACTTATATACTCACACCAAAAGATCCAAAGATCAGGGACTGTGCTTTTTAAGTTTCACACTCACAACCACCCCCACCGTTTTACTTAACACAGCAATATGTATAGATGGTAACACTTTACAATAAAAAGTATAAAAGAGGTTGTTGGTACACATATTGTCATCTAAGCATGGTTTGTAAAAGGAGAGGTTTTTAAAATAAGATAGAATTATTTTTTTTTTTTTAAACTAAGGATAGACAATATTTAGAAACATTTGTTTAAAATATAAATAGTTTAGATTCTTCAAAACTCTGTTGCATGTTGCTAGCCTAATAAAGTTAGGAAATATTTCACTGTTAAATCATAATTAATATACATATTTCAATAAAAGAGCTGGTTTTTTTAAACATTTTTTATCAATATAAATAAAAAAATAACATAGCTTACCGTTGGATACTGTTGATAAGCAACATCGTGATGAAACTGCTCCATTATACTTTGAGTCACTTGTACTTGAGCCCTGTTATATAACACAGCCAGAAGGCCAAATTTTAAGTTTAAGTTAAGTTAAGTTTAAGTTTAAAGTATGTATAAAGATTTTGATATGAATTTGCTATTAAAAAACACTTTTTTAATATCAATTTAATATCAAACTGACTTGTTGCTACAGAAATGTGTTGATAACGTGCTATGATGTTTGTGTGAATATCATAATCTGCTGACTCAACCTTGTGTAGAGCTATGTTTGTGAATGTTTATTTTGTAATCAATAAGTTGACCTTGTGTAATGTGTATCATTTTTTTTTGGATGTGTTGCAAATTTTAATCAACTAGATTTTATAACATATTTTACTGACATTATCTTGCTACAGAAAATGTATGGATAAGTTTCTTTTTTTAAAAAAAAGATGACACAGTTTTGACACGTGTTATTAGCAGTGACCTAATCTTGTGTAAGGTCTGTGAATAACAAGCTGCTAATTTAACGTGAATATTTATAAATAAACCATTTTGTGAAGTATAGAAGTAATGTTTGCATTCAGAGAACCAGTTTTGCGACGTGTGTTTATTTTAATCAATGAGTTAACCTTGTGAGATATAAGCAACCTGTTCAGTAGTGTGCTGGCATGAGGACAGCGAAGACATGTAACACGGAATTAAGTTATTTGATTCACATAAATCTTATAACAAATGTTAACAAACATTATCAAAATTATACTTTTATCCCCCTTTTTTAAATAACCTCCTAATAAAGGAAAATATCAAAACAATTGAGTTTTTGACATGTCTTATTAAACCTATTGCACATTATAGAGGATATATATCAAGCTTTTATATCCCCTTTTAATAGAATACAATATCAAATTATAATTTAGACCTTTAATCTTTTATAAATCAAAATATCAACAATACACCTCTTAAAACCTTTTAACCCCATTCCTAATAAATATACACATCAATTGGATATCAAATTCGTATTAAAAACACTTTTTTTAATATCAATTTAATATAAAAATTATCTCAAAATCACCTTTTTTATATCAATTTTTATATCAATTTTATACCAATTTTATATAAAATTTATATCAAAATCACCTTTTTATATCAATTTTATATCAAATTGATATTAAAAAGGGGCGTGAAAGTGGGAGAAGAAAGGGGCGGGATTATGGTAGGAGAAAGGGGCGTGTTCACCTGTCAAAATGAGTTTGACATAACCTCCATACTATTACTACTAAGGGGCATCAAGCTCCATACAGAGGTTGATAAATATGCTCCCATTATGTCTATTTGGGGCTGATAATCCACTCCACAGTTTGGATGTGGCAGAGTTTTTCAGGTAAAGAATCCAGTTCAGGTTTTCCCTGCAAACTAAGGTTTTCTCTCCTGCAGGTATTTAAGACCAATTCATTTAAGTAGTTAAATAGTGTGTGCTGAGGCTGCTAGATAAAACATGTATGAGAAAGACAGAGGGTGTGGGGTTTTGCTGTCGTCTAGAGGTTCTAGGCCTGTAAGGTTTGCAATCTGTTTTGTAATTTTGCAGTTGTGTGGGAAAGCTACATGGGCCAGAGGCAATGACGCAGATATTTTCTTAGTCTGAGAACTTTTTTTTTTCTTTTTTTTTTTTCAAAAGCATTATTGATGTGAAAAACAAATACAAACAGCCGTTAAAAGGGCTTAAAAAAATAGTTACAAACAAACAATTTTTTCTAACAGCGTGAGTCTTTTAACAAGATTTAAATGACAAATTGTTCACATCATTATAATATATTCCCATCCTGAGTAACAGACATCAAGGATGAGATCAGACATGTTAGGGATTTTTCCTTGTTTCTAAGTGATTTAGCTGAAAAGAGATCTGTAATAGTAAAAGTAGTTTATATGAGTGTATTAGGGAGGGGAAACGTGGAGTGATGGGAGGGAGGGGACATGAGGGACGAGGGAGAGAGGAAAAAAAAAAGGGGGAATTAAAGCTATAAGGTATTGCGCCATATCGCGAGTATTGTTTCATATACCGCCGGTTTGTGGGTTTTCAGGTAATGGTATCTTTCCATAAGGAGGATGTCCTCTATCTGAGAGTTGCATTCATCTAGAGTAGGGAGGTTTTGCGTTTTCCACATTTTAGGGATTAACTTCTTTGCACCAGTGAGCATTATTAACAATAGGGCTAAGTGTGCCTCACTTTGTGTTTTTGGCAAGGCGAGGAATAGTAAAAATTCAGGCTAATCTGGAATGACTAAGTTCAAGGTCTCAGATTTTTTTTCAAGACACCTGGCCAAAAATGTCTCAGTTTCGGGCAGTGCCACCATATATGCAGGAGGGAACCCTCCTCCCCACAACCCCTCCAGCATGTGGGGCTAAGTGACGGGAATATCCTATGTAGCTTTGTTGGTGTGAGATACCATCTGCTAAGTAGTTTAATGTAGATCTCCTGAATACTCGCTGAGACTGAGGATCTCTTAATTAGTCTAAAAGCTGTCAACCAAGACTTGTACTCCAGCTCAGTGTCAAAGTCACCCTGCCATCAAATTGTGTATGTTGGTAGAGTATCTATTCCCTGTATAATTATAATTTTGTATAATATTGAAATCAGATGTTTTGGAACTCTTTAAATAACACAGAGCTCCTCAAATGGGGTAAGCCTCCTCCCCAGATCTAGTTTATGTTTATGTCTAGAAATGTAGTTTATCAATTGATTGTAGTGCATCCACGAGGTTAAAATTGCAGCTTGTCTTTCCTTTAGTCTACTTTGCGGCAATATTTTCCCATTTTCGACCACTCCTTGGAGAAATCCTTCTCTTAGTTTGTAAGGTTTAATCTTTCGAGAACCTAAGTAGTGGAAGGGGAGTTCAGGGTATTCAAGAAATGTAGTTAGGGGACAGTGTTTTGTGGAGATATGTACAGAAGTAGCTAAAGTCCTATCCCATACATTAAATGTTTCCTCTAACAGATGATAGTCTGTAATTACTTTTGGTCACTGAGGAGGTGGTATCCATGCTAATGTTATTTACTTTGAGAAGTTGCCTGTCTAGTTGGACCCATGCTTTGTGTTCTGTGTTATGTGACCACTCTACAATCCTTTGCAACATAATTGCTTTCCTATACGAATTGAGATCTGGTAAGCCTAACCACCCCTGTCTCTAGGCAAATACATAGTGTGTTTTGGTAGCCTAGGTTTGACGCTAGCCCATATAAACTGTTCGATTAATTTTTGTAGTTGAGTGATATATCCTGCTGGGAGTGCGATAGGAACAGTTTGGAAGAAGTATAATATTTTCGGTAGAATATTCATCTTTATAACACCTACTCTTCCTAACCAGTATATATGTTTACTGTTCCATGAAGATAGGTCTAAGGCAATGTTGTTTTTAAGTGTGGTGTAATTGTGTTTAAAAAGGTCAAAGGGGTTAGGGGGCAAGGTGTATTCCTAAATATTTTAATTTGTTCTTTGCAAGTTTAATATTATGGACTTTTTGCAGTCATTGTACTGTCTCTGGGCAGGTGTTTATATATAAAAGTTCCGACTTAGTTAAATTTAGGAGAAAGTTTGAGGCTTTACCTTAAGCTCGTAATTCATTGAGTAATTCAGGGAGTGATGTATTTACATTGGTTATAGTATAGAGAACATTGTTGGCGTATAACGCCTGTTTGTGTTCTGTTTGCTCAATTTTGATACCCGCGATATTGTAATTTGTCCTAATTTTATGGGCTTAGAACCTCTATAGACAGAGCAAACAGTAGCGGAGACATAGGGCACCCCTGTCTAGTGCATTGCTAATAGTAAATGATTCTGAAAGGGTTCCGTTGATTCTAATTTTGGCATTTGGGCTTGAATAGAGTGCAAAGACAGAATTTACCCTGTCAAAGGCCTTCTCTGCGTCAGTAGAGGAGAGCACCATAGGGATTTTTGAGGCTCTAGCATGGGTTACCAGTTGTATCACCTTGATGGTATTGTCCTTAGCTTCCCTCCCTGGGACAAAGCCTACCTGGTCGTTCCTAATTAAATCTGGTAAGTATTTATTAAGTCTGGTCGCTAAAATTTTTGCAAGTATTTTCATGTCCGTGTTAATTAAGGAGATGGGCCTAAAGTGTTCAGGGGAATCTGCCATCTTGCCAGGTTTGGGGATGACAGTGATATGGGCCTCCAGTAGAATATTGGAGAGGTGTGGAATTTCTCTTAGGCCATTGAATAGGTCCAAGAGTAGCTTTATCAGGGAATTTAGGAAGTCAGAGGCTTCCTGAAGCAGGGCTGGAAGATCAACTCCCTGTAGATAAGAGTCAATAATATTTTTCTTTTGATTTATTGAGTCTTTCTGGGTGGTTAGGTCACCCCATTGTGTATATTGTACAAAGAATGGTAATATTTGTGGAATGCTGAGGCTATATGAGCGCTGCTATGCAGGGCATGTCCGTCTCTAGTTTTAATGGAATGGATATAGGACTGGAGTTGATGTCTTTTGAGGGAACTAGCTAAAATCTTACCTGGCTTGTTCCCTCCCTCATATTAATACTGTTTCAGATATAGAGCTTTCTTTTGATGGGATTCGGCCAAATGCTTTTTGAGTTCTAGTCTTACGTCATTTAAC
The DNA here is from genome assembly GCF_027579735.1 of Bombina bombina. Taxonomy (NCBI): domain Eukaryota; kingdom Metazoa; phylum Chordata; class Amphibia; order Anura; family Bombinatoridae; genus Bombina; species Bombina bombina. The sequence continues at coordinate 500,433,262 of NC_069505.1, forward strand.
TGGGTTTTTGTAGTGTTACATGAGGCATCTGATTTGTGTTTAGCCTCCAGAGAGCCCAGCTTGGACAGCAACTCGCTATGTTTTAGTCAATATTGTTTATTAAGTAATGCTTTATGTTTAATTAAGGCTCCGCGTAACACGCTTTTATGTGCTTCCCACACGGTTACTATCGACGATGATGGGTATGTATTTATCTCAATATACTCGATTAGGATCTTAAGTAAGTCATCCATAATTAAGGGGTTATCTAACATAGAGTCATTGAGTCTCCATATTCTACTTGTGATCGGTATATCAGGCCAGAGAACCGAGCATGTGACTGGTGTGTGATCAGACCATGTGATGTGACCTATGTCACTTTGATGTGTAACTGTGAGGCCGCAAGAATCAGTGTAAATATAATCGATCCTAGAGTAACTGTTGTGCAAAATAGAATAAAAAGAATAATCTCTGGAGTTAGGGTGAAGTGATCGCCATACATCATGTAGGGCCATCTTTTTGAGGGTGTAGTTAACCTGTTTAATCTTGGAGGTGGGTGTACAAGACACTCCCCTTGAGGAGTCCATAGAAGGATCTGATACTAAGTTAAAATCTCCAGCTAGGTATGTAATTCCTTTGGAGTGTTCTAATAATAGGTTAGACTTTTTTTAATGAAAATATCTTGAGAATGGCTGGGCGAGTACACCATTGCTAAAGTGATATAGTGGCCAAAAAGAGTACCCACAAGTAGTAAGTATCATCCTTCCGGATCTCTCTCAATATGCGTCAATTGGAAAGGAATTGTTTTATGGAATATCACACCAACTCCCCCCTTTTTACTTGGTCCTGAGGAAAAATACGCAAGGGGGTATGAAGGGTTATACCATTTAGGCTCCTTGCCTTTTTTAAAATGAGTCTCTTGTACTAGTATGATATGGATTTGCAATTTGCTTAGCTCTTTAAAAGCAATAGAGCGTTTGCCTGGGTCATTAAGGACTTTAGCATTAATGGTTGTGAGGTTAATAAAATGGTCTTTAAATTTACTGGCTTTAGATTGGGTGGTCATCTTGTTAAGGAGAAAAAAAAGGGGGATGAGAAGGGAACACTATGGGGTGGGGAAAAGGAGAAAAGAATGATCAAGAAAGGAAAATAGATCTCAGTACATCACTTGTATCAAGGTAGCTTTCTAGATTACATACAAAATGATCTCAAAAACAGTAATAACAACCTTTAAGAATATAAAAGTACAGTTCTCAATGGAAAAATCTGCAAACAAGTTTAACGGGGAAATGACCCCAAAACTGACGTAAATTATAGTTAACATCAGTATAATTACAGCACTTTAAAAAAAAAAAGAAAAATATGCGGTAAAGGCAAAAGTAGACCATGATTTAACTGGGCAACTGTGAGAGAGAAAAAAAAAGGGAGAGACCAAAAGGGTCTGCCATCTATAAATGGGGTCTTAGATATAACAACTGAACTTGTGGTGTGTGCCGTCCCCTCTCTCTAATTGGGTGAGTGTCTCATTGCTATCCAGCTGAGGTTATGCTATGTGGTTGAGATGCACCTTTATTGCTCAGGCCAGTACGCTCCCTAAAGTAAGAATACTCTAAGGGCCTACCTAGTGGCTAGATGAATGGAGGCCTCAAGGAGCCGACTAAAATATTATTGGATTAAACTAGGTAAAATAGCCTTGGTATGGTAGAAAAATATAAGCTTGTTGGGCATTGGGAAAGCTTGAAGTCGCCATGAAAAAGGCTTCAGAGTGGATACCACTGTAAAAAAAATATTGTGGTTGTATATATTATGTTGTCAGTTCCTCTTTGGAGGTGGCTTGTCCATATGCTGATTAATTGCTATAGGGTACTTTGTCTGCTACCCAGTTCACAAGTCCTGATTGGGGTCATCCTTATGTAATCTGTATTCTATCTATAATAGACACATTCTAGCATACTGAATTAACTACAGTTTAGAATAAAGCAGATTATCAACACAAACAGTAAGACTTAGGTCGACCCCTGTAAAGATTATAATATTTAGTCCATGTAAACCATCAGCTCACATAAATCAGTTATGTTCATGCATCCTGGAGGTACCTCTCATACCACAGATATCTAGCCTGCGACTCGATGCCTGAAATATTGCAGCATCAAGTTCTAATCAAAACCAAGTCGCCTCGTCAGTTGTCAGATATGCATTCCCCGTGAAGATAAAATGCATTTTTAGGGTGCCAGTGTCAATAAATCACTAAAGGCAGGTGAGTCTGCAGTCTTTAATTCTGGGATCGCTGGTACAACCTGGGTTTGCTAGAGAATAAACTGCAGTCTATTCTATTGTAACAATGCCTCTAATCAGTTATATAACAGTGTGCAGGTGAAATATACACCTCAATCTTTGAGGCGATTTAGCATATAAGAGTCACAAATAAGCAAATGAGTTCTTATTGAAAAACAAAAGTCAGCAAAAAGGCACAGTACGTTACCCAGTGTCCTCCTCTGATGGTCGGTCTCTAGGTGATTGTGGTGGAGGCATTCCACCTTCAGCTTGCGCTCCCCGTATGTTAGGGACCTGAATAGACAAATTTTCATAAAAGAGTTTTTCATCCATTCCAGACCTGTAGATGGCCGTTTTGTTGTTGTGGTTGGTGATAATAGAGACTGGGAACCCTCACCTATATTGAATCTTATAGTTCCTTAAAATGGCAGTAATGTGGCCTAGCTCCCTTCTCTTTTGTAGAGTTACTGGCGAAAGATCAGTAAAAAGTTGTATCTCCTCCCCTGCGTGAAGAATGGGGTGCTTGCGTCGGGCTCCTTGGAGGATCACATCCTTGTCCTTATAGCTAAGGAATTTGATGATGATGTCCCTCGCTGGTGCATTATTGGGTGGCTTGGGCCTAAGGTCCCTGTGTGCCCTCTCTATCGGCACATCCGGGGATGATGGAGATCCCCTTATGATCCTAAAGAGAGCCTGTAGGTAGCATTCAATGTTCTGAGGGGCACTGCTTAAGAAACTCCACGGATACGCAGATTGTTTCTTTGGCCTCTATTGTCGAGGTCTTCAATCTTGTCATTGAGATATTGAAGGCTGTCTGCGTGGTTTTGTAGATCTGAGGTGTGTTGATGCAGAGAAGAGGAAGCGGTGTTGACAGTTGTTTCCACTTTAGAAATTCTGGATTCTAGTGCCACCATATCTTTCCTGAGATCTCTGAATAGGCTCCTCATCTCGTTTAGTACACTCTTAATGTCGTCTTTGGAGGATAGGTGCTGAATATCGCCCTTTGTGACATACTGAGTTTGGGAAGTGTCACTATTAGATGTAGAAGGGCTGAGGGAGCTTTGTTTAAGGGCCATGTTTCCACTAATGGTATCCCTTGTAGCATCTATGGGTTTCAGATATTGGTTAAAAGGTTAGTGGCTGCTGATTTTCCTGCCTTACTCTGTCTCTTATTAGGCATAACCCTGCGATTATAGGGGTGATTAGAGTAAGGGAGCAAGTGGGCCTGTATTAATAGAGAATGTGACCCAAATGTGTAAAAATGACCTGGCCCTGTAGCAATAGTACAGAGGCAAATCTATGTGGTCCCCTGTACACCAATGACTTCTTAACCCTTTCTGACCTGACTATGAGAAATCTTTGTGAAGGGGTATTGCCGAAAATTGCTGTGTTATAGAAATTAGGCCTCCAAAATGTAAGCCCCGGGCTGTGATCTACCTCAGTAGGGCCACTGAAAAGCCTGCCTCCTCCAAAGATATATTAATATTGTGTTTTTGTGTCTCTTTTAACGATGTAGTGGGCCCCCTTTACATCTACCAGTGAAGCTGTCTCTGTAGGAGCAGTTATCCAATATCGTTGTCTAGCCTGTTCCCCCTCACATCGGTGGCTGACGATTTCAACCTAAACCCCAAGCATTTCCCAGAGAGGTGTCTGAGGCCTGCTGTTGCCTATCGGGGAGCCTTCTGTCACCGGATCGTTCCGGTACTGTATACAGCTGTGCCTATAAGATCGCATCCAGAGCTGTGCCTTTTCACACCTTTGATGGCTTGTGTCCCTTCAGAGTTCTGGAGTAGGTGATTCAGCAGCCTCCACGTGGTGCAGCGATCAGCCGACTTTTTCTATCCTTGATGTGACGCTGATTCGGCCAGCCTCTTCTCTCAGCTGTTTACCATGGCTGGTGTGGCCTGGAGCTTAGATATATGCTTTCATAAGCTGTTCACCTATTTCACTGCACCAGATTTAAATAGTTTAGTGCTGCAAAAGAGCTAGGATGTTAGTCCAGGGATCTGGAGCCCTGCTAGTGTGCGGCCATCTTCCAGCGTGGCCAGACTCCGCCCCCAGTCTGAGAATTTTTAATTTGTTAAAAAGAAGAGTCCCACATTCATTAAGTTGCACATCCACCTTTTCAGGGCGTTGTTAACCCTTTCAGCACCAGAAGTGCATTTTGGTCTCGTGTGGAAGCACCAAAAATTAATTATTACAACTTTTCACTAGCACCTGAAGCATAATAAACAAACCCTAAAAAGCACCAGAAAGGGTAAAGAAATACAAATCTTTTTTTGTTCAGAAGTACATTCTGCATTGTAGGTCCCACAGTGGTTGTATTAAGTAAATTTGATTAAATACTTAAAGTATAACTTTGTGGGGGAGTACAATTTGGATGAACATAATAAGTTATCTTGGGTATTTCAGTAATGTGAAACAAATACTCTCAGAAGTACATCCTGCAAAGTAGGCCCCGCATTTGATACATTTACTTTAAATGTATCTAATTACTTGCAAGTATTAGTCTGTGGGGGAGTACATCCTAAAAAGGAGAATAATAATTTGGATTGATCTGATAACATGATATAACTATGTGAATTATAATCTTTGTAAAATTAGTTAAATTAATAAAGTTCAATACTAGATATATAGAGAATGAATGTTTAAGGACATACAAAATCCTGAAAGTTGATCTTATATAATAAAATGGCAGGTATGTTTGTCCAATGCAGTCATGCGCAGTAGAGACTGCGCAAGACAAACATTCCTGGTCTTACCCCCTTAACGATATTAAGCCCCGAGCCTCTCTCTGCCGCAATCTCGCTAATAGTAGTTAGATTGCGCTATTTCTGCATGCCCCACAAGTGAGGGAGTGCGATATAGATGTGCAGAGGTACCGAAGCACAGAGGGGTGCGGAATGTTGGTGGCGTGGTAGGGTTAGGAGGGAGGCCAATTGCTGGAGGGGGGGGGGTTCATTTTGTCCTGTGTATACGGGCTTTAGCACTAGTATTGGTATAATTTGCAAAATCAGAACAATGATGTTAGAAAATACTGGTACATTAATTTAGTACGCTGTATATTGATTTGTCATTTGTAGAGTTATTTTAGAAAAGAGGTAAAGCTGGAATTAATAAGTATATAGATAATTATGGTATTAATAAGAAACCATCTAGGTAATATTAAAGGACTGGAATATAGCAGTCATAAATTTATTGGAATATGTTTATTTGCAATAGAATTTAAAACAAAGATATCTGTGATCTGTTAACTGAATTTAAGATCAAGGTTTAGTTATAATTTTTTGATTGTTTAGATTTTGTTGAAAGAAGAAATCTTTATGTAACGTTAGAAATGGCAAATATTGTTGTGTCTATTGTAACTTTTAAGATTTAAATGTAATAAAATGATAATAAAAAAAGGTTAATGTATTATTTTACATACAAAAAATTATAAACTCTTTTAGTTTAAAAGAAAAATGTTAATTAAATCATAATCACTGTGAATTGTGAACATGTTTAAATTCTGTAAGCTTTTAAAATCTATACTTAATAAAATAAAAAAACTTCACATATTGGGCTCAATGTACTAAGCAGGTGTCAGCCTGTGGAAGGTAATCTCACCCCTGTAAAGGAGAGAGGGGAATTTTAGGACCACAACTGCAGTTTTAAAAGTGTTGTGAAAGTATCAATGATTCTGTATAGGTGAAGGGAGGCAGCAAGGTTCAGAATCAATGGATACAGTTCACTTTTATTATAAGGATAGGTGAGACAATGGCTGAGACCACAGAGCATATAGCCCCACTCAGTATTGACAAACTGGTTCCCACTTAAATAATAACATGCAATTGCAAGGTTAAAGAGTTAAACAGATAGTATCTGATCATAATTGGCAGCACAGATAACAGTACAAGAATAAGGCAAAATACAGCTAATGACACTTGAGCTTTTTAAGGTACTGAGACTGACAAATAACGAAGTTAGGTAATTATTAGCGCATTTGAATACGAAGGCATCTTAACTAAAGGTTCTGAGACATGTCTGGAGTAAATGTTGAATAATGGTAACTTACTGCGGTACAGGAGTGAAGGAAGCGCTTTTTAAAGTTACTATAGAAGTAATGGGTGAGTGGTGTCCGGACACAGAGTAGTTCCCCTGCAGAGTCTGGGGATTTGCAGCGTGTGTGATGGCGTGTGACGTCACCGCTTGCCGGTTCCGGTCCTGTGTTTGGTAGAGAGGTGAGCTGCGTCTGTCTCAAAGGTTGCAAGGAAGTTTGAGGGTGAGAAGCTGGATTCAACAATCAAGCAATTTGGTATGAGTAGGAGGGAAATTTAAACAGCTTGATGGGGGGGGAGATTATGTAAGTGTGAAAAGACACAGCTATACAAAGGATAAAGCAAAGAACTTAGGCAGTCATGACAGGACCCCCCCCCCAAGGATCAACTCCGGGGATCGGGTCCAGGGCGATCAGGACAACGTTCATGGAACCTGGCCACCAATCGGGGGGCAGATAGATTAGAAGCCGGTTCCCAGGAGTCCTCAGAATCAGGATAGCCCTTCCAATGAACCAGATACTGAAGCTGCCCTCGAAAGCGTCGGGAGTCCAACACATCTTGTACCTCATACTCCAGGGTGGCATCCTGCAGATGAGGAAGTATAGGAATAGAAGGATCATGGTGACGAAGCTGTCTATAAGGCTTGAGGAGAGACACATGAAAGGTAGGATGGGATTTCAGATTTGCTGGTAAAGCGAGGGTGACAGCATTCATATTCACAATCTTTACGATGGGGAATGGTCCAATAAAGCTGGAAGACAGTTTCCTGGAAGGAAGGGGTAAATGTAGATTACGTGTCGATAACCAAACGTAGTCACCTACAGCATATTTAGGCGAGGGAATCCTTTTCTTGTCAAAATGAAATTTATACCGATCCTTGGCGATGCGAATTTTTTCAGCAGTTAATGAAAAGGATTCACTAATAGTGTTGATGAGGTCATTCACAACAGGACAAGTGTTGCCGACCATAGAATCCCATTCAAAAGAGGGATGGAAACCATAATTAATGAAAAACGGTGTGGAGTTAGTAGAGGAATGAATGGAATTGTTGAAGGCGAATTCTGCGTATGGCAGAAGTTGGGTCCAGTTCTCTTGTTTAGCTGAGATGAAACATCTTAAGTATTGTTCAATGCACTGGTTTGTTCTTTCAGTCTGGCCATTAGTTTGTGGATGGAAAGAGGTACTGAGACGTCTAGAAATACCTAGTGAGTGACAAAGTTGTTTCCAGAAGTGGCTGGTAAATTGAGTACCCCTATCTGAGGTGATACTATTCGGGAGTCCGTGATACTTGAACACATGGTGGATCATTAAGGAAATGGTTTCAGAAGAAGTTGGGAGTTTATGGTAGGGCACAAAATGTGCCATTTTACTAAATAGGTCCACGACTACTAATATGGTGTTATTCCTTTCTGAGATAGGCAGGTCGACTATATAATCGATAGCTATGTCTCTCCAAGGACGGTCAGGAGTCGGTAAGGGGATCAATTTTCCATACGGGGGAGTCCTCCCTTTTTTAGTAGTTTCGCAGATCATACAGGTCTTAACGTAATCCGCGATATCGGAGAGGTAAGTTGGCCACCAAAAGTATCTGGAGACTAATTCTTGAGTTTTCTTTATGCCCATATGTCCAGCAGATGGGGAGTCATGTAAAGTTTTTAAGACTGTTGGTCTGAGACTGTTGGGTACATAGATTTGTTGTTGGTGATAATACAACCCATCCGTGTGTAAATCCAAGACCTGTAATGGTTTATTTGAGTCAGCCTGTTGTGCCGATTTGAACTGATTGTTTTGTTCTACAGTTAAAGCTAAGAACCTGTCAAGAGGAATTAAGGGTGAGAGGTTTGGATGCGGAACTTGGTCCACCAAGTGTCTTGAGAGGGCATCCGCCTTCTTGTTCTTGTTTGCAGGACGGTAGGTGATAAGATAATTAAACCTAGCCAAGAATAGGTTCCATCGGACCTGCCGTGCACTAAGAGTCCTATTAGATTGTAAGTATTCTAGATTTTTGTGATCCGTGTAGATCAAGATTGGAAGAATGGTCCCTTCCAGAAGGTGTCTCCATTGTTCTAATGAAGTCTTGATTGCTAACAGTTCTTTATCCCCAATTGGGTAGTTGATTTCAGCTGAATTAAGTATTCGTGAATAGAAGGCGACAGGGTGTAGAGGGTCCTTAGGAGTCAGCCTCTGTGAGAGGATTGCTCCCAAAGCATAATTAGATGCATCCACTTCCAGGATATACTGTAACTTAGAATTAGGGAATTGGAGGATAGGGGCCGTAGTGAAAGCCTTTTTTAAAAAGTTGAAAATTTGTTCTAAATCATCGTTCCATCGAAAGTGTGTATCAGATTTGGTCAAGTTAGTTAATGGTCTTGTCAAATCAGCGAAATTTTTAATAAACTTCCTGTAGAAATTGGCGAAACCCATGAACCTTTGTATATCCTTTTTACTTTTTGGGGAAGGCCAATTTTGGATTACCGATATCTTATCATTATCCATCTGGATACCTTGGGGTGATACAATATAACCTAGAAATTTTATTTCTTTGGAGTGAAATAAGCATTTTTCTAGTTTGACATATAGAGAATTTTCTCTCAACCGTGTTAATACTAGGGTAACATGTTTGATGTGTTCTGTACGTGAGGTAGAGAATATGAGTATATCATCCAAATATATCACCATAAATAAATCCAAAAAATCCTTAAAAATGTCATTTATAAAGTATTGAAAAGTAGCCGGGGCATTACAGAGGCCAAAAGGCATCACAGTATATTCAAATAAGCCGTAACGTGTACGGAATGCTGTAAGCCATTCATGACCCTCCTTGATACGTACTAAGTTGTAAGCCCCTCTGAGATCCAATTTAGTGTATATAGTAGCATCTTGTAATCTATCAAGGAGTTGGGGAATTAAAGGCAAAGGATAGCGGTTTTTTATTGTACGCTTGTTTAGTTCTCTGTAATCAATAATGGGTCTTAGGGACTGATCTTTATTTTTAACAAAAAATATACCAGCCCCAGCTGGGGAGGTGGAAGGACGTATAAAGCCTTTCTTTAAGTTATCAGCCAAATAAGTTTTAAAGTGTTGTAACTCAGGTTCTGAGAGGGGAAATATATGGCCGTAAGGTATATCAACACCTGGCAGGAGATCAATAGGGCAGTCATAAACCCTATGAGGTGGTAGATTCTCTGATTCTTTTTTATCAAAGACATCAGCGAATGTAATGTATTCCTTGGGGATTTGTAATGGAACATCTAGTAAAATTTGTTCCTGATGGAGACACAAATTTTTACAATATGGAGAATTAAAGAGAACTTGTGAAGTTGACCATTGTATAGTGGGATCGTGTTGTTTAAACCAAGTGATACCAAGTATAATGGGATATAGAGGTGAGGGTATAACATCAAAAGTAAGATACTCTGTGTGTTGGTCATGTGTGGTGAGCCTTAATGGTATGGTATGGTATAAGATGGGTCCTGAAGTTATTTCATTACCATCAATAAATCGAAGTACACTAGGCACCAATTTCTTAACGAGTGGAATTTTATTTACAGTAGTGAATTGGTGATCTATATAATTATGGCTCGCTCCAGAGTCAAGGATTGCTTGTGAGTTGAGTCTTTGCTGATCCCACTGTAATAAGATAGGAAGGGAGCAATGATTAGACTGTGTTTGTTTAGCAGATAGACATATATTTGTAGTGTTCATCTTACCCTTCCTACGCTGTAATTGAGAGCAGTCCTTTACAGTGTGATCAATCCCTCCACAATACATACAGAGATCTAAAGCTTTTCTTCTTAGTTTCTCCTGTTGAGTTAATGGACCTCTGATGAAACCGAGTTCCATAGGAATTTCAGAAGTTTTTGTAGGTGTTTTAGGTGGGGGTAATGTAGTAGCTGTATGTTTAGTGGATGATTCTAAGTGTGACCTTTCTGAGCGTCTCTCTCTGATGCGTCTATCTAAAGTGATGCTTGCATCTATTAGGAGTTCTAAAGTATCTGGGAGGGGTTGTCTGGCTAGCTCATCCTTGAGAGTATCTGAGAGGCCTAGGCGGAATTGATTGCGTAATGAGAGGTCATTCCACTGTGTATCTGGGGACCATTTCTTAAACTCTGCGATGTAGTCCTCCACAGGCCTTTTATGTTGTCTCAGAGACCTCATTGCTGTCTCAGCAGACAGCTGTTTGTAGGGATCATCATAAAGCTGTCCCATTGCTTTAAAAAACTGATCAAATGAGTACAGCAATGGGTCATTGGTCTCAAAAAACAAATTAGCCCATATACGTGGTTCACCACGCAGATAAGAGATTGTGGTGAGAACCTTCAAATGATCATTGAAATATGTTTTGGGTTTTAGTTGGAAGTATAAGGAACATGAATTTTTGAATTCCCTAAATTCTGAACGAATACCACTAAATGTTTGTGGAGGATTAGGTTGGGGTTCACTAGAACCAATACTTGTAGTGAGTGTATCAATTTTATCATTGATGTATTGCTTTAAAGCAGAATTTTCTAACTGTAGTGTATTTAACCCTGTAGTGAGGTTATCTACAGTTTGTGTTAATTTCTCTACATGAGCTAATAAGGCTGCTGGGTCCATAGTATAGGCTTGATTGTTATTGTCAGCCTGTGGAAGGTAATCTCACCCCTGTAAAGGAGAGAGGGGAATTTTAGGACCACAACTGCAGTTTTAAAAGTGTTGTGAAAGTATCAATGATTCTGTATAGGTGAAGGGAGGCAGCAAGGTTCAGAATCAATGGATACAGTTCACTTTTATTATAAGGATAGGTGAGACAATGGCTGAGACCACAGAGCATATAGCCCCACTCAGTATTGACAAACTGGTTCCCACTTAAATAATAACATGCAATTGCAAGGTTAAAGAGTTAAACAGATAGTATCTGATCATAATTGGCAGCACAGATAACAGTACAAGAATAAGGCAAAATACAGCTAATGACACTTGAGCTTTTTAAGGTACTGAGACTGACAAATAACGAAGTTAGGTAATTATTAGCGCATTTGAATACGAAGGCATCTTAACTAAAGGTTCTGAGACATGTCTGGAGTAAATGTTGAATAATGGTAACTTACTGCGGTACAGGAGTGAAGGAAGCGCTTTTTAAAGTTACTATAGAAGTAATGGGTGAGTGGTGTCCGGACACAGAGTAGTTCCCCTGCAGAGTCTGGGGATTTGCAGCGTGTGTGATGGCGTGTGACGTCACCGCTTGCCGGTTCCGGTCCTGTGTTTGGTAGAGAGGTGAGCTGCGTCTGTCTCAAAGGTTGCAAGGAAGTTTGAGGGTGAGAAGCTGGATTCAACAATCAAGCAATTTGGTATGAGTAGGAGGGAAATTTAAACAGCTTGATGGGGAGGAGATTATGTAAGTGTGAAAAGACACAGCTATACAAAGGATAAAGCAAAGAACTTAGGCAGTCATGACAGCAGGGGATGCTGTATTTAAGTCTAAGGGGCCGATTTATCATGGGCTTAATGGGGCCGTAAACCCCTGTTTCTGCACGAGCCTACAAAAGACCGCTGCTCCTTAACTCGTCCACCTCATCTTAGGCGACGGACATCAATCCGCCGATCTCATACGATTGGGTTGAGTGACACCCCCTGCTAGTGGCCGATTGGCTGTGAATCTGCAGGGGGGGCATTGCACAAGCAGTTTACCAGGACTGCTTGTGCAATGTTAAATGCCAACAGCGTATGCTGTCGGCATTCAGGGATATTGGGCGGACATGATCGCTACAGTGGATCATGTCCGTCCATCAGTTAGTAAATCGGCCCCTTTGCATGAATTTCCGCAATGTAAGGTTGAGGTTATTTTAATATGAAAGAGTAAATAAGTCAACGTTATAAAGATAACCTAATCTTTTAGCTTGTTATCTTAACTTGTGTGATTACCCAATTCAACTTGAAGGACAGTTTACCCCCCCAAAAAAATGTTCTCTCCTTTAATTTGTTCAAAATGATCAATTTTACCTGCTTGAGTGTATTACATTGTTTACAAATAGCTCCTTAGCCTTTATATTGGCATTTTTTTTTTTGAAAATAATTTTTTTATTGAAGTTAAGCATAAAACATCACAACAAGGACTCGCCCTAAGGCCAAAGTTACAACAAAGAGAATAATACATTGTCTATTCAGAGATATTATTGCGAAAGTAGTATACACATACATTTCAAATCTGAATATGAAGATAGACAATATCTTAGGCGAGAGAAGATAGAACTTCATTTTATATTATCAGCGTATGAACTCCACATTCTAATAATATTGTACCTAGGACCAAACCATCAGCCTGTGGAGGTTTAGCATGAGTATCAGCCACTCTTGGGCTGAGATATATAGGGGGGAGGGGGATATTCAGCGGGTAAGCACCGCTATACGCATAGGGAACAGGGGTGGGGGGGCGGAGCCATATATAAAAATAAGTAGCACAGGGTGCCTGATTTGGACATTGACGTGCCCAATCGTATAAATCGTATATTTTTTGAAGCTTATGGAACTAAGTGGGGGAATTAACAAAATCTCCTGCAGATATATATAGACTGAGGAATAGATGGGTTGCAGAGGGGTTGATCTAAGTTGCAAAATTTATGCGACTGTATGAAATAGAGCAGATGTAATATTGTTTAGACTAGTAGCTGTTGTCTTGGGTATAATTATCTAGTTATTGGTATATGCCAAGACTGATGCGGTGTCGTGCAGTAAACAATCAATCTATCTTAGTACATATGAGAGATATTTTAAGCATATCTAAGACTTAGATTACATGAGGGAACCATGAGAAAACAGATAATATACAACATAACATAAGAATTGTATAACAATTAGCCAACATAGGTACCCGTAGGTCTAAAAATAAAATTGTGTCTATATATACTAGATGTAGTCAAGTTTTGATTATTGTTCAGTTTGTGTATGAAACCGTTAGAACACATGAGAGTTTGCAAAGTGGCAAGCTTATCCTCAATTTTACTTCTTAATGTAGTGACAGTGTATCATTGCAAATTATATCACTCCCTAAGGTGAGTTGGTCACTTATTAGATTAATAGTTTAAACAGGAGGCCTTTAAGCAAGACATGAAAGTTAGCCACCACTAAAATAAAACACATAACAAATATAAAATATATGGTATTAGCAACATTAGCACAATTACTAGCTTGTACAGGAAAAATAGGGAAGTAGTCACATGTTTAAAGTAGTAATTTGGCAATAATACAATCTCAGAGATATCTTAGTGGACTAGAAGACAGGTTGTACTACTATATTAGGTGCCTCTGGGTAGGCTGAGTGTGGTCATAGGGAAACTAAGGATGGTAGCCACACATATACTCTGGTAAATAACTTTGAAGATGTACCTATATACCTCTGATCCTAAGGATTTTCTGATTCTATCAGGTTTAGTAGGGTATAGATAATCTAGTGCTATTTAATATTTTTATGAGAGACCTAAAATAGGCCATTGCAAAGCGACTAATATTTCACTACTCTCTAACAGCGCCATTTTTCCCATGATGGCAATTATACCCTGGAAGGTTAGGACAGTATAGCTAAGCAATGGCACCATTGCAATATTCATTACAACTTCTAAATGTTCGTAGTGTGTATATTTAGCTTCGTGAGAAGAGACTTTATACAAATGAGGAGGGATAAAAACATGTTAAATCTATATTAAACTAACTAAAATGAGAACCTAACTTATAGGTCTCTTGAAGTAGTGTAAGTAACCATATTTGGGATTTTAACTTAGATAGTGGACAAGTGTTGATAATTCAGCCCATTCATACTGAACATGGTGACATTATTTATATGAGCTGACCTACATTCCACAAAGACAAACTTCAAACTATTAAGTCTATGCAATCTTTGATTGTGATATATGAATAGAAATGTGAGGAGTGACATGGTATCATTCTCACTGCAGATGAGTGCATAGCCATATAACATATTGTGTGAAAAATAAACAGTATTAGGCATACCGTCTGTAGGAGAATAAAATTAGAGCTCTACTAATACTGTGCATATGTAGCAGTTTAGACCTACGAATATTAATTATGCAAACCCCAATAAAAGAGCTACAGTAGGCTAGTATAAAGAAAAATAATAGTTATCATCAATACATGCCCTTCAGAAGGATCGAGTGATAGTACTCTGCGAATACATGCTTACATACACTGATAGTATCAGACTTAACCTCCTATACCTAAGAATAAGGTTTTGCAATATGAGATATAATAAATACAATCAGCAAACAAGGGATGCTGCAACAGGAGGGTAAGAAATGAGAATTGATCTCGTGTAAAGATTGGTTACAAGGAAAAAAGGCATAACTTAGTAAAAACATGTTATTAGTAGGCTATATTAGTGAAAGTTAATACCTCTGCTGTAAGTATCTTTCTATAATAACATTATGAACACATGATAATAAAACATGCACAGCTACCTTAGAGATAGCCTGGTATCTAAAACAGCTATATTAAGAAACTATTCAGCTAATATTATCCAAATAGAACAGTAAACAGAGGCAGGTGTAGTAGGGAAAGAAAACTTACTAACATAAAACAAATGGGCAAAAGCATTACAAGAGAGCTGCAGAACAATTACCCGCCAGTGTGTACACATATGATGGCATCAAACTTAAGAGTTAACAGCAGTATATGCCCTTCAGAAATAACAAGTGAATGCAGTCTGTAAATATATGCGTATATGCTCAAATAGTAGTAGAATTAACACTACCCAACCCCAGCTCTAAAGATACTAATCACAGATCCGGGATGACTAAAACAGAGTTTATGCTGAATGCGTTGGTGGTATAGGTTCATCCCAGGGAATGGGTGAATAGCAGGTCTTGTGAACCCTAGTAATTTGTGGTATATGGACTGCGTCTAAAATATACACTCATCTCAGTCTACCTAATGTTGGAAAAACATAGTATGTTATTGACAGATGTATACATACTGCACCACATCCCTTCTGTATCTTTTAATTTAGTGTGAATGTATAAGAGAGCTGAGAGGTCTGTATTCTCCGGATTTTCAAAGTCTCATACCTGCCCATATGAGAGTAGTATGGGCGTAAAAATTTAGGATAGAAGTGTGTCAGTCCAGTCCTAGTTCATTCTTATATCCATCAGGAAGAGAAACCTCCGGACTAGCCAATGCCCAAACGGATCCGGCTCTTGAGCTGCACAGTGAACCGGAGACTCAATACCCTCAGGAACGGCCTAGACACCAATCGAGATCCAGCAGGCAGCAAAATGACCCATCCTGAGGCCTGTGAGTCAGCGCTAATCTTGAGGCGGCCAGTATAGGAGTCAAGAGCTGAGTAGTTGGCGGGAGGCCCCCGCTGGAGGAAATCCCCTAACCGCATCCACGCCACTGAGGTTAAGGGCACCGGGTAAGTGCACAAGGTAAGAGTCGCTTCAGCACCCGTCAGAAAGGATCTCACACGTGAGATAGAGCTGCCGGTCATCCCCGTATCACTAGATAGAAGCATACCGCATATTGAAGAGCCAGCCTCGATCAACCTCACTGGTAGCTGTTCTCTCTCGGGCACATTGGCGTTCGTTGGATCATAGGGGAGAGATGCGTCGTTTCCACAACCTTGGTGCCATAAGTAGGTTCTTATTTGCTTCATAGGTGAAGCTTCACATAGTGCTGGGGAACTTAATTTTGGCTTCCCCACGTTAAGTGGGGGTCGTGAGTAGGTATGCTGTACTGCTTGATCTTCTATGGGCGCCATTTTCTTCTCCTCTAGCGGCTGCTGTTTTGGGTGCGCTGTTAAGATAGATGACAGGCTAGAAAAGTGAGAGTCTATTTTCTGGTCCAAAGCGACAAGTAATGCCAGCAATTCCCCATGATAAGTCTCATCCATATTGAGGAATTTATCTGTTGCTTATTGATAGCAGGCTATTAGCTAGTTCGTTAGCCACGAGTGCCAGAGTAAAGCAAGCTTGTTCATGCGTCGCTTACAGGCCCGGAGGCACCTTCTGTATAATCTCCAACTGAGCACCGTCAGGGTCATGAAAAGGGGGTCATCCGCCTATGTAGAGTTGACCCATCAGTATTTATGTATAGCATAGAGTGTAAAAGTCTCTTTTTGAAGTATAATTTAACTTGTTTGAGCATTATGCTTGAGGAGCTCCATGTAAAGACGTCTGTACTGCTTGGCTGTTGGCTCCGCCCCCCTTATATTGGCATTTTAAATAGCTGATTTAGCCTGTAGTATCCCTAGCTGTACTGAAATTTTCTATACTTAGTTATAGGCTATTGAGTAAATACATTAGTTTTGTGGTGAATCTATAAACTCTGAGCTGTTAGGGTATATGCTACTGAGTCTGGTGAACCTACCTCTAAGCTTCCAAAAGTGATTATGTATTCTAGTCAAAGGATAGAACTCTTGTGCGCTTAAAGCTAATACCCAATATGGAAAGATTAAAATGTCAAAGGTTTATTAATACAAATCTTAAAATATCACAATCTGATAAAAATACTAGATCTATAAAATATCACAATATTTTATTATAGTTGATTGAATTAGGTTGGCCAACCGTTAAAATTATATAGTGTATAAAACCATTATACTGTATGTAAAAAATGTGAAACAATTTGCATGCTTGAAAAAGGCTGAGGTACTCAGCTGAAACGCGCTTCTAATCCTCATCTGAACATCTTTGTTCTAAGTCCACAGAAGAGCGGACAATCATAACTATCAAACTGCACAAATCTTTTACCCTAACACGTAATTTAAAATTTCACCGCACAACTGCATGAACTTCAACTTGAACATCTTAAAGTCTACCGTAGAGCGGACAAATACGAACAGCGGAAAAAGCTGGAACAAACGCCCACAAAAGAACCAATCACAGGAAGCCTGAGGGTAAGGCCCGTGATTTGAGCCAACCGCTGAATCAGCGTGTGGATTTGGGCTTACCGCAGAATCAACGCTCCAGGACCGGTGACTTGTTGCAGGAGGTCGGCAGGACAAAGCCGTCGAAAGAATCAAGAAAACAAGGCTAGAAAGCAAACTTTTAACAAGTGCACTTGTAATATACGTTGTCTTTAAAATTAGCGCAGTCAACAGCAAACTTTATGTGATTATATCAGAACATCCTTGCACCGCACGAACTATCAAAAGTACTGAAAACATCTAAACAAGGAAAATTCATTCAGAAGCACTTAGCCTTTGCACGCAAATTTGGAAAAGTGTTTTTTACATAAAGTGTTTCTTCAAACAGTGTTTCTCTTCCACAAACATTATTGTCTTATTAATAACTAGCGCTTTTATGGTTTGAAAGAGCGCTAGTCTTTTTTTTTTTTTTTAAATGGGAAACACCATTTTCTAGAGCTGCACAAAAAGTCTAATTCAGCTCTTTCAGAACAAAACCAAGATTGTTTCACATTTTTTACATATAATGGTTTTATACACTAATTATATACATAATTTTAACGGTTGGCCAACCTAATTCAATCAACTATAATAAAATATTGTGATATTTTATAGATCTAGTATTTTTATCAGATTGTGATATTTTAAGATTTGCATTAATAAACCTTTGACATTTTAATCTTTACATTTTAATCTTTCCATATTGGGTATTAGCTTTAAGCGCACAAGAGTTCTATCATTTGACTAGAATACATATTGAGTAAATACAACCAGCAGAATGCTGATAAGAATGAATATTCTCAAAAACTCTATAATCGTATGCTATTTACAGTTTCTGAATGTCACTTTCAAATTCGAATGTTCATAATTAGATGGAATGTCCACATTCGAAATTTTGAATGTATTACAGTTAGCCCTCAGTTTACGCCGGGGTTAGGTTCCAGAAGAAATGGTTGTAAATCGAAACCGTTGTAAATTGAAACCCAGTTTATAATGTAAGTCAATGGGAAGTGAGGGAGATAGGTTCTAGGCCCTTCTCAAAATTGTCATAAGTAACACCTAATACATTCTTTTTAAAGCTTTGAAATGAAGACTTTAAATGCTAAACAGCATTATAAACCTAATAAAATAATCACACAACACAGACTTCACTTGCATTTTTCTGCAAACAGTTCTTTCTATGCATTCCAATCTGGACTGATTTATAGACAGGAAGATCTTGTTCCTTTGAAATCTGCTCGATAGCTCAGGTCTGGTTAAACTGATTAATTTCAGCTTGCTTGGCTTTGCTGCAACACAAGCGGACAGCTCCACCTACTGGCTATTTTAATAAATGCACTGCTTCTCAATGCTTTTCAATAGCAGTCACATGACTGGAAAAAAAGGTTGTTATTCTGAAACGGTGTAAATTGAACCGTTGTAAAACGAGGGCCACCTGTATTCGATTTAACAAATACTATTCAGAAGTTCAATAGTTCATGTGGTAGGGAATTTAGTAAGTTGATACATGAAACGAATGTTAGAATGTTGTACAAACATTAGAAATTCGAAACGAACAAATGTGTTAAAATTGAGAAACATTCCCCATCCCTAATCCTGACCCTCATAAATCAGTTTCTTAGCACCTTTGGTTTGTAGGTAATCTCTATCATCATCTGCAAATTATCCAAAACACCCTCTATTAAATGAAGTGTGTTAACCCTTGTAACTACAACCCCAATTCCGAAAAAGTTGGGACAGTATGGAAAATACAAAAAACAAACAAACAGAAAGAGTCATGTGAAAATCCAATTCACGCTGTACTTTATTGGAAGCACAATATTAACACATTATTTTATGTTTTACTTTGTGAATTTAATGTATTTTTGAAAATATACACTCATTTAAATCTGATGACTGCTACGCACTCCAAAAAGGTTTTCTTTTCTTTTAATAACACTTATTAAGTGTTTGGGCATTGAAAACATGAGTTGGTAGCAAGTGGAATTTTCGCCCATTCATCCTTATTTTGCGCTTTATAATGCGCCACAAATTCTCAGTTGGAGACAGGTCAGGACTGCAGGCAGGCCATGCTAGCATCCGCACTCTCTGCTTACACAACCATGCTCTTTTAATCCGGGCAGAATGTGATTCGTTGTCCTGATGAAAATACAGAGACGTCCCTGAAAATGACAACATCTGGATGACAGCAAAAGTTGCTCCAAAATGTTTGGCTCATAGTACTTTGCTTATTTAAAAGAATAACATAAGGATCACATTGTTGATGATTTTGCCATATCTACCAAAATGCTGAAGTGATGGTTTTGCCAGATCTATCAGATTACTGAGTGTCAGGTTAGGAAAAGTCCAGAATCAGACCCAAATGCTAGAATGAGCTTAAATAACATACTAGCACGCTGAGTATAAACCAGGATCTGACCCCACGACAGCTTCAGATGATAGTAAAGTTAACTCAATAGAAACTGGAGTACTCACAGGTTTCAGCAGGCAGAGCGGAGTCAGGAATTGGCGTAGTCAGACAGGCAGAGATTGGCAACTGAAATCAGGCAGGCAAGGGTTAACCAAAGAGTAATCAAGCAAGTAGAGTCTGGCAACATGTATTCAGGCAGGTAGGGGTTAACCAATAGAGTAGTAAAGCAGGCAAGGTCTGGCAATGTGTATTCAGGCAGGTAGGGGTTAACCAATAGAGTAGTCAAGCAGGCAAGGTCTGGCAACGTATATTCAGGCAGGTAGGGGTTAACCAATAGAGTAGTCAAGCAGGCAAGGTCTGGCAACATGTATTCAGGCAGGTAGGGGTTAACCAATAGAGTAGTCAAGCAGGCAAGGTCTGGCAACATGTATTCAGGCAGGTAGGGGTTAACTAATAGAGTAGTAAAGCAGGCAAGGTCTGGCAACGTGTATTCAGGCAGGTAGGGGTTAACCAATAGAGTAGTAAAGCAGGCAAGGTCTGGCAACGTGTATTCAGGCAGGTAGGGGTTAACCAATAGAGTAGTAAAGCAGGCAAGGTCTGGCAACGTGTATTCAGGCAGGAATGGGTTAACCAATAGAGTAGTAAAGCAGGCAAGGTCTGGCAACGTGTATTCAGGCAGGTAGGGGTTAACCAATACAGTAGTCAAGCAGGCAAGGTCTGGCAACATGTATTCAGGCAGGTAGGGGTTAACCAATAGAGTAGTTAAGCAGGCAAGGTCTGGCAACGTGTATTCAGGCAGGTAGGGGTTAACCAATAGAGTAGTCAAGCAGGCAAGGTCTGGCAACGTGTATTCAGGCAGGTAGGGGTTAACCAATAGAGTAGTAAAGCAGGCAAGGTCTGGCAACGTGTATTCAGGCAGGTAGGGGTTAACCAATAGAGTAGTCAAGCAGGCAAGGTCTGGCAACGTGTATTCAGGCAGGTAGGGGTTAACCTATAGAGTAGTCAAGCAGGCAAGGTCTGGCAACGTGTATTCAGGCAGGTAGGGGTTAACCAATAGAGTAGTCAAGCAGGCAAGGTCTGGCAATGTGTATTCAGGCAGGTAGGGGTTAACCAATAGAGTAATCAAGCAGGCAAGGTCTGGCAATGTATATTCAGGCAGGTAGGGGTTAACCAATAGAGTAGTCAAGCAGGCAAGGTCTGGCAACGTGTATTCAGGCAGGTAAGGGTTAACCAATAGAGTAGTCAAGCAGGCAAGGTCTGGCAACGTGTATTCAGGCATGTAGGGGTTAACCAATAGAGTAGTCAAGCAGGCAAGCTCTGGCAACGTGTATTCAGGCAGGTAGGGGTTAACCAATAGAGTAGTCAAGCAGGCAAGGTCTGGCAACGTGTATTCAGGCAGGTAGGGGTTAACCAATAGAGTAGTCAAGCAGGCAAGATCTGGCAACGTATATTCAGGCAGGTAGGGGTTAACCAATAGAGTAGTCAAGCAGGCAAGGTCTGGCAATGTGTATTCAGGCAGGTAGGGGTTAACCAATAGAGTAGTCAAGCAGGCAAGGTCTGGCAACATGTATTCAGGCAGGTAAGGGTTAACCAATAGAGTAGTCAAACAGGCAAGGTCTGGCAACGTGTATTCAGGCAGGTAGGGGTTAACCAATAGATAAGTCAAGCAGGCAAGGTCTGGCAATATGTATTCAGGCAGGTAGGGGTTAACCAATAGAGTAGTCAAGCAATCAAGGTCTGACAACGTGTATTCAGGCAGGTAGGGGTTAACCAATAGAGTAGTCAAGCAGGCAAGGTCTGGCAACGTGTATTCAGGCAGGTAGGGGTTAACTAATAGAGTAGTCAAGCAGGCAAGGTCTGGCAATGTGTATTCAGGCAGGTAGGGGTTAACCAATAGAGTAGTCAAGCAGGCAAGGTCTGGCAACATGTATTCAGGCAGGTAAGGGTTAACCAATAGAGTAGTCAAACAGGCAAGGTCTGGCAACGTGTATTCAGGCAGGTAGGGGTTAACCAATAGATAAGTCAAGCAGGCAAGGTCTGGCAACATGTATTCAGGCAGGTAGGGGTTAACCAATAGAGTAGTCAAGCAGGCAAGGTCTGACAACGTGTATTCAGGCAGGTAGGGGTTAACCAATAGAGTAGTCAAGCAGGCAAGGTCTGGCAACGTGTATTCAGGCAGGTAGGGGTTAACCAATAGAGTAGTCAAGCAGGCAAGGTCTGGCAACGTGTATTCAGGCAGGTAGGGGTTAACCAATAGAGTAGTCAAGCAGGCAAGGTCTGGCAACGTGTATTCAGGCAGGTAGGGGTTAACCAATAGAGTAGTCAAGCAGGCAAGGTCTGGCAACGTGTATTCAGGCAGGTAGGGGTTAACCAATAGAGTAGTCAAGCAGGCAAGCTCTGGCAACGTGTATTCAGGCAGGTAGGGGTTAACCAATAGAGTAGTCAAGCAGGCAAGGTCTGGCAACGTGTATTCAGGCAGGTAGGGGTTAACCAATAGAGTAGTCAAGCAGGCAAGGTCTGGCAACGTGTATTCAGGCAGGTAGGGGTTAACCAATAGAGTAGTCAAGCAGGCAAGGTCTGGCAACGTGTATTCAGGCAGGTAGGGGTTAACCAATAGAGTAGTCAAGCAGGCAAGGTCTGGCAACGTGTATTCAGGCAGGTAGGGGTTAACCAATAGAGTAGTCAAGCAGGCAAGGTCTGGCAACGTGTATTCAGGCAGGTAGGGGTTAACCAATAGAGTAGTCAAGCAGCCAAGGTCTGGCAACGTGTATTCAGGCAGGTAGGGGTTAACCAATAGAGTAGTCAAGCAGGCAAGGTCTGGCAACGTGTATTCAGGCAGGTAGGGGTTAACCAATAGAGTAGTCAAGCAGGCAAGGTCTGGCAACATGTATTCAGGCAGGTAGGGGTTAACCAATAGAGTAGTCAAGCAGGCAAGGTCTGGCAACGTATATTCAAGCAGGTAAGGGTTAACCAATAGAGTAGTCAAGCAGGCAAGGTCTGGCAACGTGTATTCAGGCAGGTAGGGGTTAACCAATAGAGTAGTCAAGCAGGCAAGGTCTGGCAACATGTAATCACGCAGGTAGGGGTTAACCAATAGAGTAGTCAAGCAGGCAAGGTCTGGCAACGTGTATTCAGGCAGGTAGGGGTTAACCAATAGAGTAGTCAAGCAGGCAAGGTCTGGCAACATGTTTTCAGGCAGGTAAGGGTTAACCAATAGAGTAGTCAAACAGGCAAGGTCTGGCAACGTGTATTCAGGCAGGTAGGGGTTAACCAATAGATTAGTCAAGCAGGCAAGGTCTGGCAACATGTATTCAGGCAGGTAAGGGTTAACCAATAGAGTAGTCAAGCAGGCAAGGTCTGGCAACGTGTATTCAGGCAGGTAGGGGTTAACCAATAGAGTAGTCAAGCAGGCAAGGTCTGGCAACGTGTATTCAGGCAGGTAGGGATTAACCAATAGAGTAGTCAAGCAGGCAAGGTCTTGCAACGTGTATTCAGGCAGGTAGGGGTTAACCAATAGAGTAGTCAAGCAGGCAAGGTCTGGCAACGTGTATTCAGGCAGGTAGGGGTTAACCAATAGAGTAGTCAAGCAGGCAAGGTCTGGCAACGTGTATTCAGGCAGGTAGGGATTAACCAATAGAGTAGTCAAGCAGGCAAGGTCTGGCAACGTGTATTCAGGCAGGTAGGGGTTAACCAATAGAGTAGTCAAGCAGGCAAGGTCTGGCAACGTGTATTCAGGCAGGTAGGGGTTAACCAATAGAGTAGTCAAGCAGGCAAGGTCTGGCAACGTGTATTCAGGCAGGTAGGGGTTAACCAATAGAGTAGTCAAGCAGGCAAGGTCTGGCAACGTGTATTCAGGCAGGTAGGGGTTAACCAATAGAGTAGTCAAGCAGGCAAGGTCTGGCAACATGTATTCAGGCAGGTAGGGGTTAACCAATAGAGTAGTCAAGCAGGCAAGGTCTGGCAACGTGTATTCAGGCAGGTAGGGGTTAACCAATAGAGTAGTCAAGCAGGCAAGGTCTGGCAACGTGTATTCAGGCAGGTAGGGGTTAACCAATAGAGTAGTCAAGCAGGCAAGGTCTGGCAACGTGTATTCAGGCAGGTAGGGGTTAACCAATAGAGTAGTCAAGCAGGCAAGGTCTGGCAATTTGTATTCAGGCAGGTAAGGGTTAACCAATAGAGTAGTCAAACAGGCAAGGTCTGGCACCATGTATTCAGGCAGGTAGGGGTTAACCAATAGAGTAGTCAAGCAGGCAAGGTCTGACAACGTGTATTCAGGCAGGTAGGGGTTAACCAATAGAGTAGTCAAGCAGGCAAGGTCTGGCAACGTGTATTCAGGCAGGTAGGGGTTAACCAATAGAGTAGTCAAGCAGGCAAGGTCTGGCAACGTGTATTCAGGCAGGTAGGGGTTAACCAATAGAGTAGTCAAGCAGGCAAGGTCTGGCAACGTGTATTCAGGCAGGTAGGGGTTAACCAATAGAGTAGTCAAGCAGGCAAGGTCTGGCAATGTGTATTCAGGCAGGTAGGGGTTAACCAATAGAGTAGTCAAGCAGGCAAGGTCTGGCAATGTGTATTCAGGCAGGTAGGGGTTAACCAATAGAGTAGTCAAGCAGGCAAGGTCTGGCAACGTGTATTCAGGCAGGTAGGGGTTAACCAATAGAGTAGTCAAGCAGGCAAGGTCTGGCAACGTGTATTCAGGCAGGTAGGGGTTAACCAATAGAGTAGTCAAGCAGGCAAGGTCTGGCAACGTGTATTCAGGCAGGTAGGGGTTAACCAATAGAGTAGTCAAGCTGGCAACGTGTATTCAGGCAGGTAGGGGTTAACCAATACAGTAGTCAAGCAGGCAAGGTCTGGCAACGTGTATTCAGGCAGGTAGGGGTTAACCAATAGAGTATTCAAGCAGGCAAGGTCTGGCAACGTGTATTCAGGCAGGTAGGGGTTAACCAATAGAGTAGTAAAGCAGGCAAGGTCTGGAAACGTGTATTCAGGCAGGTAGGGGTTAACCAATAGAGTAGTCAAGCAGGCAAGGTCTGGCAACGTGTATTCAGGCAGGTAGGGGTTAACCAATAGAGTAGTCAAGCAGGCAAGGTCTGGCAACGTGTATTCAGGCAGGTAGGGGTTAACCAATAGAGTAGTCAAGCAGGCAAGTTCTGGCAACGTGTATTCAGGCAGGTAGGGGTTAACCAATACAGTAGTCAAGCAGGCAAGGTCTGGCAACGTGTATTCAGGCAGGTAGGGGTTAACCAATAGAGTATTCAAGCAGGCAAGGTCTGGAAACGTGTATTCAGGCAGGTAGGGGTTAACCAATAGAGTAGTAAAGCAGGCAAGGTCTGGAAACGTGTATTCAGGCAGGTAGGGGTTAACCAATAGAGTAGTAAAGCAGGCAAGGTCTGGCAACGTGTATTCAGGCAGGTAGGGGTTAACCAATAGAGTAGTAAAGCAGGCAAGGTCTGGCAACGTGTATTCAGGCAGGAATGGGTTAACCAATAGAGTAGTAAAGCAGGCAAGGTCTGGCAACGTGTATTCAGGCAGGAATGGGTTAACCAATAGAGTAGTCAAGCAGGCAAGGTCTGGCAACGTGTATTCAGGCAGGAATGGGTTAACCAATAGAGTAGTCAAGCAGGCAAGGTCTGGCAACGTGTATTCAGGCAGGTAGGGGTTAACCAATAGAGTAGTCAAGCAGGCAAGGTCTGGCAACGTGTATTCAGGCAGGTAGGGGTTAACCAATAGAGTAGTCAAGCAGGCAAGGTCTGGCAACGTATATTAAGGCAGGTAGGGGTTAACCAATAGAGTAGTAAAGCAGGCAAGGTCTGGCAACGTGTATTCAGGCAGGTAGGGGTTAACCAATAGAGTAGTCAAGCAGGCAAGGTCTGGCAACGTGTATTCAGGCAGGTAGGGGTTAACCAATAGAGTAGTCAAGCAGGCAAGGTCTGGCAACGTGTATTCAGGCAGGTAGGGGTTAACCAATAGAATAGTCAAGCAGGCAAGGTCTGGCAACGTGTATTCAGGCAGGTAGGGGTTAACCAATAGATTAGTCAAGCAGGCAAGGTCTGGCAACATGTATTCAGGCAGGTAAGGGTTAACCAATAGAGTAGTCAAACAGGCAAGGTCTGGCACCATGTATTCAGGCAGGTAGGGGTTAACCAATAGAGTAGTCAAGCAGGCAAGGTCTGGCAACATGTATTCAGGAAGGTAGGGGTTAACCAATAGAGTAGTCAAGCAGGCAAGGTCTGGCAACGTGTATTCAGGCAGGTAGGGGTTAACCAATAGAGTAGTCAAGCAGGCAAGGTCTGGCAACATGTATTCAGGCAGGTAGGGGTTAACTAATAGAGTAGTCAAGCAGGCAAGGTCTCTCAATATGTATTCAGGCAGGTAGGGGTTAACCAATAGATTAGTCAAGCAGGCAAGGTCTGGCAACATGTATTCAGGCAGGTAAGGGTTAACCAATAGAGTAGTCAAACAGGCAAGGTCTGGCACCATGTATTCAGGCAGGTAGGGGTTAACCAATAGAGTAGTCAAGCAGGCAAGGTCTGACAGCGTGTATTCAGGCAGGTAGGGGTTAACCAATAGAGTAGTCAAGCAGGCAAGGTCTGGCAACGTGTATTCAGGCAGGTAGGGGTTAACCAATAGAGTAGTCAAGCAGGCAAGGTCTGGCAACGTGTATTCAGGCAGGTAGGGGTTAACCAATAGAGTAGTAAAGCAGGCAAGGTCTGGCAACGTGTATTCAGGCAGGAATGGGTTAACCAATAGAGTAGTCAAGCAGGCAAGGTCTGGCAACGTATATTCAGGCAGGTAGGGGTTAACCAATAGAGTAGTCAAGCAGGCAAGGTCTGGCAACGTGTATTCAGGCAGGTAGGGGTCAACCAATAGAGTAGTCAAGCAGGCAAGGTCTGGCAACGTGTATTCAGGCAGGTAGGGGTTAACCAATAGATTAGTCAAGCAGGCAAGGTCTGGCAACATGTATTCAGGCAGGTAAGGGTTAACCAATAGAGTAGTCAAACAGGCAAGGTCTGGCACCATGTATTCAGGCAGGTAGGGGTTAACCAATAGAGTAGTCAAGCAGGCAAGGTCTGACAACGTGTATTCAGACAGGTAGGGGTTAACCAATAGAGTAGTCAAGCAGGCAAGGTCTGGCAACGTGTATTCAGGCAGGTAGGGGTTAACCAATAGAGTAGTCAAGCAGGCAAGGTCTGGCAACGTGTATTCAGGCAGGTAGGGGTTAACCAATAGAGTAGTCAAGCAGGCAAGGTCTGACAACGTGTATTCAGGCAGGTAGGGGTTAACCAATAGAGTAGTCAAGCAGGCAAGGTCTGGCAACGTGTATTCTGGCAGGTAGGGGTTAACCAATAGAGTAGTCAAGCAGGCAAGGTCTGGCAACGTGTATTCAGGCAGGTAGGGGTTAACCAATAGAGTAGTCAAGCAGGCAAGGTCTGGCAACGTGTATTCAGGCAGGTAGGGGTTAACCAATAGATTAGTCAAGCAGGCAAGGTCTGGCAACATGTATTCAGGCAGGTAAGGGTTAACCAATAGAGTAGTCAAACAGGCAAGGTCTGGCACCATGTATTCAGGCAGGTAGGGGTTAACCAATAGAGTAGTCAAGCAGGCAAGGTCTGGCAACATGTATTCAGGCAGGTAGGGGTTAACCAATAGAGTAGTCAAACAGGCAAGGTCTGGCAACATGTATTCAGGCAGGTAGGGGTTAACCAATAGAGTAGTCAAGCAGGCAAGGTCTGGCAATGTGTATTCAGGCAGGTAGGGGTTAACCAATAGATTAGTCAAGCAGGCAAGGTCTGGCAACATGTATTAAGGCAGGTAAGGGTTAACCAATAGAGTAGTCAAACAGGCAAGGTCTGGCACCATGTATTCAGGCAGGTAGGGGTTAACCAATAGAGTAGTCAAGCAGGCAAGGTCTGACAACGTGTATTCAGACAGGTAGGGGTTAACCAATAGAATAGTCAAGCAGGCAAGGTCTGGCAACGTGTATTCAGGCAGGTAGGGGTTAACCAATAGAGTAGTCAAGCAGGCAAGGTCTGGCAACGTGTATTCAGGCAGGTAGGGGTTAACCAATAGAGTAGTCAAGCAGGCAAGGTCTGGCAACGTGTATTCAGGAAGGTAGGGGTTAACCAATAGAGTAGTCAAGCAGGAAAGGTCTGGCAACGTGTATTCAGGCAGGTAGGGGTTAACCAATAGAGTAGTCAAGCAGGCAAGGTCTGGCAACGTATATTTAGGCAGTTAGGGGTTAACCAATAGAGTAGTCATGCAGGCAAGGTCTGGCAACATGTAATCAGGCAGGTAGAGGTTAACCAATAGAGTAGTCAAGCAGGCAAGGTCTGGCAACGTGTATTCAGGCAGGTAGGGGTTAACCAATAGAGTAGTCAAGCAGGCAAGGTCTGGCAACGTATATTCAGGCAGGTAGGGGTTAACTAATAGAGTAGTCAAGCAGGCAAGGTCTGGCAACATGTATTCAGGCAGGTAGAGGTTAACCAATAGAGTAGTCAAGCAGGCAAGGTCTGGCAACATGTATTCAGGAAGGTAGGGGTTAACCAATAGAGTAGTCAAGCAGGCAAGGTCTGGCAACATGTATTCAGGCAGGTAGGGGTTAACCAATAGAGTAGTCAAGCAGGCAAGGTCTGACAACGTGTATTCAGGCAGGTAGGGGTTAACCAATAGAGTAGTCAAGCAGGCAAGGTCTGGCAACGTGTATTCAGGAAGGTAGGGGTTAACCAATAGAGTAGTCAAGCAGGCAAGGTCTGGCAACATGTATTCAGGCAGGTAGGGGTTAACCAATAGAGTAGTCAAGCAGGCAAGGTCTGGCAACGTGTATTCAGGCAGGTAGGGGTTAACCAATAGAGTAGTCAAGCAGGCAAGGTCTGGCACCATGTATTCAGGAAGGTAGGGGTTAACCAATAGAGTAGTCAAGCAGGCAAGGTCTGGCAACGTGTATTCAGGCAGGTAGGGGTTAACCAATAGAGTAGTCAAGCAGGCAAGGTCTGGCAACGTGTATTCAGGCAGGTAGGGGTTAACCAATAGAGTAGTCAAGCAGGCAAGGTCTGGCAACGTGTATTCAGGCAGATAGGGGTTAACCAATAGAGTAGTCAAGCAGGCAAGGTCTGGCAACGTGTATTCAGGCAGGTAGGGGTTAACCAATAGAGTAGTCAAGCAGGCAAGGTCTGGCAACGTGTATTAAGGCAGGTAGGGGTTAACCAATAGAGTAGTCAAGCAGGCAAGGTCTGGCAACATGTATTCAGGCAGGTAGGGGTTAACCAATAGAGTAGTCAAGCAGGCAAGGTCTGGCAATGTGTACTCAGGCAGGTAGGGGTTAACCAATAGATTAGTCAAGCAGGCAAGGTCTGGCAACATGTATTCAGGCAGGTAAGGGTTAACCAATAGAGTAGTCAAACAGGCAAGGTCTGGCACCATGTATTCAGGCAGGTAGGGGTTAACCAATAGAGTAGTCAAGCAGGCAAGGTCTGACAACGTGTATTCAGACAGGTAGGGGTTAACCAATAGAGTAGTCAAGCAGGCAAGGTCTGGCAACGTGTATTCAGGCATGTAGGGGTTAACCAATAGAGTAGTCAAGCAGGCAAGCTCTGGCAACGTGTATTCAGGCAGGTAGGGGTTAACCAATAGAGTAGTCAAGCAGGCAAGGTCTGGCAACGTGTATTCAGGCATGTAGGGGTTAACCAATAGAGTAGTCAAGCAGGCAAGGTCTGGCAACGTGTATTCAGGCAGGTAGGGGTTAACCAATAGAGTAGTCAAGCAGGCAAGGTCTGGCAACGTGTATTCAGGCAGGTAGGGGTTAACCAATAGAGTAGTCAAGCAGGCAAGGTCTGACAACGTGTATTCAGGCAGGTAGGGGTTAACCAATAGAGTAGTCAAGCAGGCAAGGTCTGGCAACGTGTATTCAGGCAGGTAGGGGTTAACCAATAGAGTAGTCAAGCAGGCAAGGTCTGGCAACGTGTATTCAGGCAGGTAGGGGTTAACCAATAGAGTAGTCAAGCAGGCAAGGTCTGGCAACGTGTATTCAGGCAGGTAGGGGTTAACCAATAGATTAGTCAAGCAGGCAAGGTCTGGCAACATGTATTCAGGCAGGTAAGGGTTAACCAATAGAGTAGTCAAACAGGCAAGGTCTGGCACCATGTATTCAGGCAGGTAGGGGTTAACCAATAGAGTAGTCAAGCAGGCAAGGTCTGGCAACGTGTATTCAGGCAGGTAGGGGTTAACCAATAGAGTAGTCAAGCAGGCAAGGTCTGGCAACGTGTATTCAGGCAGGTAGGGGTTAACCAATAGAGTATTCAAGCAGGCAAGGTCTGGCAACGTGTATTCAGGCAGGTAGGGGTTAACCAATAGAGTAGTAAAGCAGGCAAGGTCTGGAAACGTGTATTCAGGCAGGTAGGAGTTAACCAATAGAGTAGTAAAGCAGGCAAGGTCTGGCAACGTGTATTCAGGCAGGTAGGGGTTAACCAATAGAGTAGTAAAGCAGGCAAGGTCTGGCAACGTGTATGCAGGCAGGTAGGGGTTAACCAATAGAGTAGTAAAGCAGGCAAGGTCTGGCAACGTGTATTCAGGCAGGAATGGGTTAACCAATAGAGTAGTCAAGCAGGCGAGGTCTGGCAACGTGTATTCAGGCAGGTAGGGGTTAACCAATAGAGTAGTCAAGCAGGCAAGGTCTGGCAACGTGTATTCAGGCAGGTAGGGGTTAACCAATAGAGTAGTCAAGCAGGCAAGGTCTGGCAACGTATATTAAGGCAGGTAGGGGTTAACCAATAGAGTAGTCAAGCAGGCAAGGTCTGGCAACGTGTATTCAGGAAGGTAGGGGTTAACCAATAGAGTAGTCAAGCAGGCAAGGTCTGGCAACGTGTATTCAGGCAGGTAGGGGTTAACCAATAGAGTAGTCAAGCAGGCAAGGTCTGGCAACATGAATTCAGGCAGGTAAGGGTTAACCAATAGAGTAGTCAAACAGGCAAGGTCTGGCAACATGTATTCAGGCAGGTAGGGGTTAACCAATAGATTAGTCAAGCAGGCAAGGTCTGGCAACATGTATTCAGGCAGGTAAGGGTTAACCAATAGAGTAGTCAAACAGGCAAGGTCTGGCACCATGTATTCAGGCAGGTAGGGGTTAACCAATAGAGTAGTCAAGCAGGCAAGTTCTGGCAACATGTATTCAGGCAGGTAGGGGTTAACCAATAGAGTAGTCAAGCAGGCAAGGTCTGGCAACGTGTATTCAGGCAGGTAGGGGTTAACCAATAGAGTAGTCAAGCAGGCAAGGTCTGGCAACGTGTATTCAGGCAGGTAGGGGTTAACCAATAGAGTAGTCAAGCAGGCAAGGTCTGGCAACGTGTATTCAGGCAGGTAGGGGTTAACCAATAGAGTAGTCAAGCAGGCAAGGTGTGGCAACGTGTATTCAGGCAGGTAGGGGTTAACCAATAGAGTAGTCAAGCAGGCAAGGTCTGGCAACATGTATTCAGGCAGGTAGGGGTTAACCAATAGAGTAGTCAAGCAGACAAGGTCTGGCAATGTGTATTCAGGCAGGTAGGGGTTAACCAATAGATTAGTCAAGCAGACAAGGTCTGGCAATGTGTATTCAGGCAGGTAGGGGTTAACCAATAGATTAGTCAAGCAGGCAAGGTCTGGCAACATGTATTCAGGCAGGTAGGGGTTAACCAATAGAGTAGTCAAACAGGCAAGGTCTGGCACCATGTATTCAGGCAGGTAGGGGTTAACCAATAGAGTAGTCAAGCAGGCAAGGTCTGACAACGTGTATTCAGACAGGTAGGGGTTAACCAATAGAGTAGTCAAGCAGGCAAGGTCTGGCAACGTGTATTCAGGCAGGTAGGGGTTAACCAATAGAGTAGTCAAGCAGGCAAGGTCTGGCAACGTGTATTCAGGCAGGTAGGGGTTAACCAATAGAGTAGTCAAGCAGGCAAGGTCTGACAACGTGTATTCAGGCAGGTAGGGGTTAACCAATAGAGTAGTCAAGCAGGCAAGGTCTGGCAACGTGTATTCAGGCAGGTTGGGGTTAACCAATAGTGTAGTCAAGCAGGCAAGGTCTGGCAACGTGTATTCAGGCAGGTAGGGGTTAACCAATAGAGTAGTCAAGCAGGCAAGGTCTGGCAACGTGTATTCAGGCAGTTAGGGGTTAACCAATAGATTAGTCAAGCAGGCAAGGTCTGGCAACATGTATTCAGGCAGGTAAGGGTTAACCAATAGAGTAGTCAAACAGGCAAGGTCTGGCACCATGTATTCAGGCAGGTAGGGGTTAACCAATAGAGTAGTCAAGCAGGCAAGGTCTGGCAACGTGTATTCAGGCAGGTAGGGTTAACCAATAGAGTAGTCAAGCAGGCAAGGTCTGGCAACGTGTATTCAGGCAGGTAGGGGTTAACCAATAGAGTATTCAAGCAGGCAAGGTCTGGCAACGTGTATTCAGGCAGGTAGGGGTTAACCAATAGAGTAGTAAAGCAGGGAAGGTCTGGAAACGTGTATTCAGGCAGGTAGGGGTTAACCAATAGAGTAGTAAAGCAGGCAAGGTCTGGCAACGTGTATTCAGGCAGGTAGGGGTTAACCAATAGAGTAGTAAAGCAGGCAAGGTCTGGCAACGTGTATGCAGGCAGGTAGGGGTTAACCAATAGAGTGGTAAAGCAGGCAAGGTCTGGCAACGTGTATTCAGGCAGGAATGGGTTAACCAATAGAGTAGTCAAGCAGGCAAGGTCTGGCAACGTATATTCAGGCAGGTAGGGGTTAACCAATAGATTAGTCAAGCAGGCAAGGTCTGGCAACATGTATTCAGGCAGGTAGGGGTTAACCAATAGAGTAGTCAAACAGGCAAGGTCTGGCACCATGTATTCAGGCAGGTAGGGGTTAACCAATAGAGTAGTCAAGCAGGCAAGGTCTGACAACGTGTATTCAGACAGGTAGGGGTTAACCAATAGAGTAGTCAAGCAGGCAAGGTCTGGCAACGTGTATTCAGGCAGGTAGGGGTTAACCAATAGAGTAGTCAAGCAGGCAAGGTCTGGCAACGTGTATTCAGGCAGGTAGGGGTTAACCAATAGAGTAGTCAAGCAGGCAAGGTCTGACAACGTGTATTCAGGCAGGTAGGGGTTAACCAATAGAGTAGTCAAGCAGGCAAGGTCTGGCAACGTGTATTCAGGCAGGTTGGGGTTAACCAATAGTGTAGTCAAGCAGGCAAGGTCTGGCAACGTGTATTCAGGCAGGTAGGGGTTAACCAATAGAGTAGTCAAGCAGGCAAGGTCTGGCAACGTGTATTCAGGCAGTTAGGGGTTAACCAATAGATTAGTCAAGCAGGCAAGGTCTGGCAACATGTATTCAGGCAGGTAAGGGTTAACCAATAGAGTAGTCAAACAGGCAAGGTCTGGCACCATGTATTCAGGCAGGTAGGGGTTAACCAATAGAGTAGTCAAGCAGGCAAGGTCTGGCAACGTGTATTCAGGCAGGTAGGGTTAACCAATAGAGTAGTCAAGCAGGCAAGGTCTGGCAACGTGTATTCAGGCAGGTAGGGGTTAACCAATAGAGTAGTAAAGCAGGGAAGGTCTGGAAACGTGTATTCAGGCAGGTAGGGGTTAACCAATAGAGTAGTAAAGCAGGCAAGGTCTGGCAACGTGTATTCAGGCAGGTAGGGGTTAACCAATAGAGTAGTAAAGCAGGCAAGGTCTGGCAACGTGTATGCAGGCAGGTAGGGGTTAACCAATAGAGTGGTAAAGCAGGCAAGGTCTGGCAACGTGTATTCAGGCAGGAATGGGTTAACCAATAGAGTAGTCAAGCAGGCAAGGTCTGGCAACGTATATTCAGGCAGGTAGGGGTTAACCAATAGAGTAGTAAAGCAGGCAAGGTCTGGCAACGTGTATTCAGGCAGGTAGGGTTTAACCAATAGAGTAGTCAAGCAGGCAAGGTCTGGCAACGTGTATTCAGGCAGGTAGGGGTTAACCAATAGAGTAGTCAAGCAGGCAAGGTCTGGCAACGTATATTAAGGCAGGTAGGGGTTAACCAATAGAGTAGTAAAGCAGGCAAGGTCTGGCAACGTGTATTCAGGCAGGTAGGGGTTAACCAATAGAGTAGTCAAGCAGGCAAGGTCTGGCAACGTGTATTCAGGCAGGTAGGGGTTAACCAATAGAGTAGTCAAGCAGGCAAGGTCTGGCAACGTGTATTCAGGAAGGTAGAGGTTAACCAATAGAGTAGTCAAGCAGGCAAGGTCTGGCAACGTATATTCAGGCAGGTAGGGGTTAACCAATAGATTAGTCAAGCAGGCAAGTCTGGCAACGTGTATTCAGGCAGGTAAGGGTTAACCAATAGAGTAGTCAAGCAGGCAAGGTCTGGCAACGTGTATTCAGGCATGTAGGGGTTAACCAATAGAGTAGTCAAGCAGGCAAGCTCTGGCAACGTGTATTCAGGCAGGTAGGGGTTAACCAATAGAGTAGTCAAGCAGGCAAGGTCTGGCAACGTGTATTCAGGCAGGTAGGGGTTAACCAATAGAGTAGTCAAGCAGGCAAGGTCTGGCAACGTGTATTCAGGCATGTAGGGGTTAACCAATAGAGTAGTCAAGCAGGCAAGCTCTGGCAACCTGTATTCAGGCAGGTAGGGGTTAACCAATAGAGTAGTCAAGCAGGCAAGGTCTGGCAACGTGTATTCAGGCAGGTAGGGGTTAACCAATAGAGTAGTCAAGCAGGCAAGGTCTGGCAACATGTATTCAGGCAGGTAGGGGTTAACCAATAGAGTAGTCAAGCAGGCAAGGTCTGGCAACGTGTATTCAGGCAGGTAGGGGTTAACCAATAGAGTAGTCAAGCAGGCAAGGTCTGGCAACGTGTATTCAGGCAGGTAGGGGTTAACCAATAGAGTAGTCAAGCAGGCAAGGTCTGGCAACATGTATTCAGGCAGGTAGGGGTTAACCAATAGAGTAGTCAAGCAGGCAAGGTCTGGCAACGTGTATTCAGGCAGGTAGGGGTTAACCAATAGAGTAGTCAAGCAGGCAAGGTCTGGCAATGTGTATTCAGGCAGGTAGGGGTTAACCAATAGAGTAGTCAAGCAGGCAATGTCTGGCAACGTGTATTCAGGCAGGTAGGGGTTAACCAATAGAGTAGTCAAGCAGGCAAGGTCTGGCAACATGTATTCAGGCAGGTAGGGGTTAACCAATAGAGTAGTCAAGCAGGCAAGGTCTGGCAACGTGTATTCAGGCAGGTAGGGGTTAACCAATAGAGTAGTCAAGCAGGCAAGGTCTGGCAACGTGTATTCAGGCAGGTAGGGGTTAACCAATAGAGTAGTCAAGCAGGCAAGGTCTGGCAACATGTATTCAGGCAGGTAGGGGTTAACCAAATAGAGTAGTCAAGCAGGCAAGGTCTGGCAACGTGTATTCAGGCAGGTAGGGGTTAACCAATAGAGTAGTCAAGCAGGCAAGGTCTGGCAACATGTATTCAGGCAGGTAGGGGTTAACCAATAGAGTAGTCAAGCAGGCAAGGTCTGGCAATGTGTATTCAGGCAGGTAGGGGTTAACCAATAGATTAGTCAAGCAGGCAAGGTCTGGCAACATGTATTCAGGCAGGTAAGGGTTAACCAATAGAGTAGTCAAACAGGCAAGGTCTGGCACCATGTATTCAGGCAGGTAGGGGTTAACCAATAGAGTAGTCAAGCAGGCAAGGTCTGACAACGTGTATTCAGACAGGTAGGGGTTAACCAATAGAGTAGTCAAGCAGGCAAGGTCTGGCAACGTGTATTCAGGCAGGTAGGGGTTAACCAATAGAGTAGTCAAGCAGGCAAGGTCTGACAACGTGTATTCAGGCAGGTAGGGGTTAACCAATAGAGTAGTCAAGCAGGCAAGGTCTGGCAACGTGTATTCAGGCAGGTAGGGGTTAACCAATAGAGTAGTCAAGCAGGCAAGGTCTGGCAACGTGTATTCAGGCAGGTAAGGGTTAACCAATAGAGTAGTTAAGCAGGCAAGGTCTGGCAACGTGTATTCAGGCATGTAGGGGTTAACCAATAGAGTAGTCAAGCAGGCAAGCTCTGGCAACGTGTATTCAGGCAGGTAGGGGTTAACCAATAGAGTAGTCAAGCAGGCAAGGTCTGGCAACGTGTATTCAGGCAGGTAGGGGTTAACCAATAGAGTAGTCAAGCAGGCAAGGTCTGGCAACATGTATTCAGGCAGGTAGGGGTTAACCAATAGAGTAGTCAAGCAGGCAAGGTCTGGCAACGTGTATTCAGGCAGGTAGGGGTTAACCAATAGAGTAGTCAAGCAGGCAAGGACTGGCAACGTGTATTCAGGCAGGTAGGGGTTAACCAATAGAGTAGTAAAGCAGGCAAGGTCTGGCAACGTGTATGCAGGCAGGTAGGGGTTAACCAATAGAGTGGTAAATCAGGCAAGGTCTGGCAACGTGTATTCAGGCAGGAATGGGTTAACCAATAGAGTAGTCAAGCAGGCAAGGTCTGGTAACGTGTATTCAGGCAGGTAGGGGTTAACCAATAGAGTAGTCAAGCAGGCAAGGTCTGGCAACGTGTATTCAGGCAGGTAGGGGTTAAACAATAGAGTAGTCAAGCAGGCAAGGTCTGGCAACGTGTATTCAGGCAGGTAGGGGTTAACCAATAGAGTAGTCAAGCAGGCAAGGTCTGGCAACGTATATTAAGGCAGGTAGGGGTTAACCAATAGAGTAGTAAAGCAGGCAAGGTCTGGCAACGTGTATTCAGGCAGGTAGGGGTTAACCAATAGAGTAGTCAAGCAGGCAAGGTCTGGCAACGTGTATTCAGGCAGGTAGGGGTTAACCAATAGAGTAGTCAAGCAGGCAAGGTCTGGCAACGTGTATTCAGGCAGGTAGAGGTTAACCAATAGAGTAGTCAAGCAGGCAAGGTCTGGCAACGTATATTCAGGCAGGTAGGGGTTAACCAATAGAGTAGTCAAGCAGGCAAGGTCTGGCAACGTGTATTCAGGCAGGTAAGGGTTAACCAATAGAGTAGTTAAGCAGGCAAGGTCTGGCAACGTGTATTCAGGCATGTAGGGGTTAACCAATAGAGTAGTCAAGCAGGCAAGCTCTGGCAACGTGTATTCAGGCAGGTAGGGGTTAACCAATAGAGTAGTCAAGCAGGCAAGGTCTGGCAACGTGTATTCAGGCAGGTAGGGGTTAACCAATAGAGTAGTCAAGCAGGCATGGTCTGGCAACATGTATTCAGGCAGGTAGGGGTTAACCAATAGAGTAGTCAAGCAGGCAAGGTCTGGCAACGTGTATTCAGGCAGGTAGGGGTTAACCAATAGAGTAGTCAAGCAGGCAAGGTCTGGCAACGTGTATTCAGGCAGGTAGGGGTTAACCAATAGAGTAGTCAAGCAGGCAAGGTCTGGCAACATGTATTCAGGCAGGTAGGGGTTAACCAATAGAGTAGTCAAGCAGGCAAGGTCTGGCAACGTGTATTCAGGCAGGTAGGGGTTAACCAATAGAGTAGTCAAGCAGGCAAGGTCTGGCAACGTGTATTCAGGCAGGTAGGGGTTAACCAATAGAGTAGTCAAGCAGGCAAGGTCTGGCAACATGTATTCAGGCAGGTAGGGGTTAACCAATAGAGTAGTCAAGCAGGCAAGGTCTGGCAACGTGTATTCAGGCATGTAGGGGTTAACCAATAGAGTAGTCAAGCAGGCAAGGTCTGGCAACGTGTATTCAGGCAGGTAGGGGTTAACCAATAGAGTAGTCAAGCAGGCAAGGTCTGGCAACGTGTATTCAGGCAGGTAGGGGTTAACCAATAGAGTAGTCAAGCAGGCAAGGTCTGGCAACATGTATTCAGGCAGGTAGGGGTTAACCAAATAGAGTAGTCAAGCAGGCAAGGTCTGGCAACGTGTATTCAGGCAGGTAGGGGTTAACCAATAGAGTAGTCAAGCAGGCAAGGTCTGGCAACATGTATTCAGGCAGGTAGGGGTTAACCAATAGAGTAGTCAAGCAGGCAAGGTCTGGCAACGTGTATTCAGGCAGGTAGGGGTTAACCAATAGAGTAGTCAAGCAGGCAAGGTCTGGCAACGTGTATTCAGGCAGGTAGGGGTTAACCAATAGAGTAGTCAAGCAGGCAAGGTCTGGCAACATGTATTCAGGCAGGTAGGGGTTAACCAATAGAGTAGTCAAGCAGGCAAGGTCTGGCAACGTGTATTCAGGCAGGTAGGGGTTAACCAATAGAGTAGTCAAGCAGGCAAGGTCTGGCAACATGTATTCAGGCAGGTAGGGGTTAACCAATAGAGTAGTCAAGCAGGCAAGGTCTGGCAACGTGTATTCAGGCAGGTAGGGGTTAACCAATAGAGTAGTCAAGCAGGCAAGGTCTGGCAACGTGTATTCAGGCAGGTAGGGGTTAACCAATAGAGTAGTCAAGCAGGCAAGGTCTGGCAACATGTATTCAGGCAGGTAGGGGTTAACCAATAGAGTAGTCAAGCAGGCAAGGTCTGGCAACGTGTATTCAGGCAGGTAGGGGTTAACCAATAGAGTAGTCAAGCAGGCAAGGTCTGGCAACGTGTATTCAGGCAGGTAGGGGTTAACCAATAGAGTAGTCAAGCAGGCAAGGTCTGGCAACGTGTATTCAGGCAGGTAGGGGTTAACCAATAGAGTAGTCAAGCAGGCAAGGTCTGGCAACATGTATTCAGGCAGGTAGGGGTTAACCAAATAGAGTAGTCAAGCAGGCAAGGTCTGGCAACGTGTATTCAGGCAGGTAGGGGTTAACCAATAGAGTAGTCAAGCAGGCGAGGTCTGGCAACATGTATTCAGGCAGGTAGGGGTTAACCAATAGAGTAGTCAAGCAGGCAAGGTCTGGCAATGTGTATTCAGGCAGGTAGGGGTTAACCAATAGATTAGTCAAGCAGGCAAGGTCTGGTAACATGTATTCAGGCAGGTAAGGGTTAACCAATAGAGTAGTCAAACAGGCAAGGTCTGGCACCATGTATTCAGGCAGGTAGGGGTTAACCAATAGAGTAGTCAAGCAGGCAAGGTCTGACAACGTGTATTCAGACAGGTAGGGGTTAACCAATAGTTTAGTCAAGCAGGCAAGGTCTGGCAACGTGTATTCAGGCAGGTAGGGGTTAACCAATAGAGTAGTCAAGCAGGCAAGGTCTGGCAACGTGTATTCAGGCAGGTAGGGGTTAACCAATAGAGTAGTCAAGCAGGCAAGGTCTGACAACGTGTATTCAGGCAGGTAGGGGTTAACCAATAGAGTAGTCAAGCAGGCAAGGTCTGGCAACGTGTATTCAGGCAGGTAGGGGTTAACCAATAGAGTAGTCAAGCAGGCGAGGTCTGGCAACGTGTATTCAGGCAGGTAGGGGTTAACCAATAGAGTAGTCAAGCAGGCAAGGTCTGGCAACGTGTATTCAGGCAGGTAGGGGTTAACCAATAGAGTAGTCAAGCAGGCAAGGTCTGACAACGTTTATTCAGGCAGGTAGGGGTTAACCAATAGAGTAGTCAAGCAGGCAAGGTCTGGCAACGTGTATTCAGGCAGGTAGGGGTTAACCAATAGAGTAGTCAAGCAGGCAAGGTCTGGCAACGTGTATTCAGGCAGGTAGGGGTTAACCAATAGAGTAGTCAAGCAGGCAAGGTCTGGCAACGTGTATTCAGGCCGGTAGGGGTTAACCAATAGAGTAGTCAAGCAGGCAAGGTCTGGCAACGTGTATTCAGGCAGGTAGGGGTTAACCAATAGAGTAGTCAAGCAGGCAAGGTCTGGCAACGTGTATTCAGGCAGGTAGGGGTTAACCAATAGAGTAGTCAAGCAGGCAAGGTCTGGCAACGTGTATTCAGGCAGGTAGGGGTTAACCAATAGAGTAGTCAAGCAGGCAAGGTCTGGCAACGTGTATTCAGGCAGGTAGGGGTTAACCAATAGAGTAGTCAAGCAGGCAAGGTCTGGCAACATGTATTCAGGCAGGTAGGGGTTAACCAATAGAATAGTCAAGCAGGCAAGGTCTGGCAATGTGTATTCAGGCAGGTAGGGGTTAACCAATAGAGTAGTCAAGCAGGCAAGGTCTGGCAACGTGTATTCAGGCAGGTAGGGGTTAACCAATAGAGTAGTCAACAGGCAAGGTCTGGCAACGTATATTCAGGCAGGTAGGGGTTAACTAATAGAGTAGTCAAGCAGGCAAGGTCTGGCAACATGTATTCAGGCAGGTAGGGGTTAACCAATAGAGTAGTCAAGCAGGCAAGGTCTGGCAACATGTATTCAGGCAGGTAGGGGTTAACCAATAGAGTAGTCAAGCAGGCAAGGTCTGGCAACGTGTATTCAGGCAGGTAGGGGTTAACCAATAGAGTAGTCAAGCAGGCAAGGTCTGGCAACGTGTATTCAGGCAGGTACGGGTTAACCAATAGAGTAGTCAAGCAGGCAAGGTCTGGCAACGTGTATTCAGGCAGGAAGGGGTTAACAAATAGAGTAGTCAAGCAGGCAAGGTCTTGCAACGTGTATTCAGGCAGGTAGGGGTTAACCAATAGAGTAGTCAAGCAGGCAAGGTCTGGCAACGTGTATTCAGGCAGGTAGGGGTTAACCAATAGAGTAGTCAAGCAGGCAAGGTCTGGCAACGTGTATTCAGGCAGGTAGGGGTTAACCAATAGAGTAGTCAAGCAGGCAAGGTCTGGCAACGTGTATTCAGGCAGATAGGGGTTAACCAATAGAGTAGTCAAGCAGACAAGGTCTGGCAACGTGTATTCAGGCAGGTAGGGGTTAACCAATAGAGTAGTCAAGCAGGCAAGGTCTGGCAACGTGTATTCAGGCAGGTAGGGCTTAACCAATACAGTAGTCAATCAGGCAAGGTCTGGCAACGTGTATTCAGGCAGGTAGGGGTTAACCAATAGAGTAGTCACGCAGGCAAGGTCTGGCAATGTGTATTCAGGCAGGTAGGGGTTAACCAATAGAGTAGTCAAGCAGGCAAGGTCTAGCAATGTGTATTCAGGCAGGTAGGGGTTAACCAATAGAGTAGTCAAGCAGGCAAGGTCTAGCAATGTGTATTCAGGCAGGTAGGGGTTAACCAATAGAGTAGTCAAGCAGGCAAGGTCTGGCAACGTGTATTCAGGCTGGAAGGGGTTAACCAATAGAGTAGTCAAGCAGACAAGGTCTGGCAACGTGTATTCAGGCAGGTAGGGGTTAACCAATAGAGTAGTCAAGCAGGCAAGCTCTGGCAACGTGTATTCAGGCAGGTAGGGGTTAACCAATAGAGTAGTCAAGCAGGCAAGGTCTGGCAATGTGTATTCAGGTAGGTAGGGGTTAACCTATAGAGTAGTCAAGCAGGCAAGGTCTGGCAACGTGTATTCAGGCAGGTAGGGGTTAACCAATAGAGTAGTCAAGCAGGCAAGGTCTGGCAACGTGTATTCAGGCAGGTAGGGGTTAACCAATAGAGTAGTCAAGCAGGCAAGGTCTGGCAACGTGTATTCAGGCAGGTAGGGGTTAACCAATAGAGTAGTCAAGCAGGCAAGGTCTGGCAATGTGTATTCAGGTAGGTAGGGGTTAACCTATAGAGTAGTCAAGCAGGCAAGGTCTGGCAACGTGTATTCAGGCAGGTAGGGGTTAACCAATAGAGTAGTCAAGCAGGCAAGGTCTGGCAACGTGTATTCAGGCAGGTAGGGGTTAACCAATAGAGTAGTCAAGCAGGCAAGGTCTGGCAACGTGTATTCAGGCAGGTAGGGGTTAACCAATAGAGTAGTCAAGCAGGCAAGGTCTGGCAACGTGTATTCAGGCAGGTAGGGGTTAACCAATAGAGTAGTCAAGCAGGCAAGGTCTGGCAACGTGTATTCAGGCAGGTAGGGGTTAACCAATACAGTAGTCAAGCAGGCAAGGTCTGGCAACGTGTATTCAGGCAGGTAGATACTAGCAATAACGTAGCAGATGATAGGAAACAAGTATCAGGTAGAAAGCAAAAAACTTATCTTCAGGCTTGGAAGGATAAAGCAGAGACAATGTCAGACAGGCAAAAGTTCAATAACAGAAAATCCAGAAAGTATGTACTCACAACAGCCACAGAAGGTAAAAGAAACGGGCACCAGTGGAGTAGAGACGCCGGAATAAGAACCCGGTCTGACGTCAGCAGAGTGGGACGGCTTCAGTGAGGTAAGCTGTTGCTAGGCAACGCAGCTTAGCGCAACAGCGCAGGTAAGAACAGCTGAACTGAAAGTGAACAGCTGAACGGAGCGTGACACAGAGTTTGTGATTTTACCATATTAAAATAAAAACATAAACTCTAATGTATGAAAAAAGATTACAATTTTCTTATTGCAGTGTTTAAAGGGGTTGTATAACATTGTTCTTCCCTTAAAGTGTTTCCAATGACTTGCTATAGCTGCAGCAGAGTATAAAGCGTATGAGAAATTGCTTCTTTAGGTTACATTTGGTATATGAAATAGCTAGTTTTGTCCTTAGAAACCACAACCAATCAAAATGGGTTGATCTTGCAGGAAAATCAAATCTCCCTATGCTATCACTTTCTGTACACACAATTGTTTCCTTTATATTATCTTTGTCTGTACACCAAAATCCAATACTTAGGGCCTGATATTCTTAGAAGTCTTGTCGGTACGACTAGGCACTTACATTTTTTTTTAGAAACAGAAATGTTATCTTAAAAATGTTTATGTTGCTATGTAGTGTTCCTTATTTGAAACATTTCAAAGATTTTATGTGATTTCTCTCCATGATAGTGAGGTTTTGAATATCTTACCTTTCTTGCCTACCTCTCATTGGGAAAGTAATTTCTTCAGCTGGCTATGTTTACACAACTGTTCTATAGCCTATACTTAAGTAAAGAAATGTTCAGTATAGGTAGGTATACCACAGTCAAAATCAGCTATTTCAATTGCTGATTCAAAGGTAAAGGAACTATTTATAAGAAATTTAAAAGATTCCAGCAGGTAAAATTAGGGAACAAATTAAAGGGGAGAAAAATTTAGGGTAAACTGTCCCTTTAAGTGTGCGATGCATTTCTCAGCTAAAATGTACAGCTGTTAAAGGGACAGTCTAGTCAAAATTAAACTTTCATTATTCAGATAAGGGGTTCGATTTATGAAGCAGCGTCCGCTTAAAGCAATCAGCCGTCACCCCCTGCTAGCTGACGATTGGCTGCAAATGTGCAGGGGCGGCATTGCACAAGCATTTCACATGAAATGCTTGTGAAATGATAAATGCAGACAGTGTATGCTTTGTTCTCTTGGTATTCTTAGTTACAAGCTTAAACTAGGTAGGCTCATGCTAATTTCTAAGCTTGAAGGCCATCTCTTATCTCAGTGCGTTCTGACAGTTTTTCATAGCTAGAAATTGTTAGTTCATGTGTGCCATATAGATAGCATTGTGCTCTCGCCCGTGGAGTTACTTATGAGAGGGCACTGATTGGCTAAAATGCAAGTCTGTCAAAAGAACTGAGATCAAGGGGAATCGAGGGCCCTATTCCAGTGGGAACTTACAATCTAGAAGGGTAGGAGGTTGAGAAACAGGAGGTGAGGACTGCAAGAATGAGAAAGATGTTAATGCAGAGTTAGAAGAGGGAAATGTTGTTAGGTAAGAGGAATATTATTGAGTTGGGTGGTAGGCTTCTCTGAACAGAAAAGTCTTCAGAGAGCATTTAAAGGAAGAAAGATTTGGGCAAAGCCTGACAGCACAAGGAAGTGTTCCAGAGGGTAGGTGCTGCACGACAGAAGTCCTGCAGTCTAGCATGAGAGGAGGTGACAGTCGCAGAAGCAAGGAGCAGGTCATTGTTGGATCTTAAAGGGCGGGCTGGAGTATACTTGTTGATTAGAGAGGATAAGTAGAGGGGAGCGGAGTTGGCGAGTGCTTTGTATGCAAGGGTGAGAATATAATTCTGCTGTGTATGGGGAGTCAATGAAGG
Source organism: Bombina bombina (assembly GCF_027579735.1). Lineage (NCBI taxonomy): Eukaryota > Metazoa > Chordata > Amphibia > Anura > Bombinatoridae > Bombina > Bombina bombina. The sequence goes on from NC_069505.1 coordinate 500,476,659, forward strand.
GACTCACAGAGAGGTGCAGCAGATATAGAGCGACGGGAAAGGTGGATCAGTCTGGCAGAGGTATTTAGGATGGATTGAAGAGGGTAGAGGCGGGAAAGAAAGAGGAAGGCCAGTAAGTAGGTTATTGCAGAACTAATTCGGATTTATTCGGAAACAAATGCATTCGGATTAGTTTAGTTTCGTTGCTAGGGTAATTCGGAAATTCAAATTGATCTGAATCTCCGAAATCAGCCTAATTTCGATTCAGAACGAAACGCACATGTCTACTATACATTTTGGGTACACTTTTACACATATCTTTGGGTGTGTAATAAAATGAATGTCTTTATCCAGACTCCTAACTTATAAATGAAAATAGAAGGAGCATATAGTTTTATTTATTATTTAGTGCTTTGTTTATTTGATCTGTTGCATCATACAGTTAATTATACAGTTAATTAAACATAAAAGAACCAACATAAGTCAACATACATATAAAGGTATAAACTGTTAACAGTGCATTACCTAAAATATGTAAAATAAACATTCTTCTATTTGTGCTATTGCCAAAATGTTTAGCAAACTATTCCAGTATGTGTGGAGTACACTGCACATAAATTGAAAAACACATTACTATTAATGAGTTAATGAGATGCCTTATTCTTCGCTGCTGTTAAAAAGGTGGTGGGAGTGTAAATCCCCCTACATGACTCATAACACACACACACAAGAGGGGGGGGGGTAACCTAATACAAAACTTTGACTTCCAGGAAGCTCACTCCCCACCACTGTACAATGCAGGATGGTAATTAGAGACCAAAGTGGCAGTGGCAGAAAACTGAGCGGGAAATAGTGAACTATAAATTCCAGAATGCTATGCAACACCCAGAATACTGTGCTTTTTCGTCTAAATCAAAAGAATAAAAAAATGAACATTCCATTTTTCCCCCTGCAGTTTGTACTCCAAGTGG